>NW_016856468.1:0-511 GCF_001698545.2 Rhinopithecus bieti | reverse complement strand
TAGATGCTGTTCAACTGCTGATAACATCTGGCCTTTGGGTAGTCTCAAAAAATTTAAAGTTAATAATGCTAGATTCATTTGCATCTGTGGGGTTCCATATTCTCTATTTCCCCTTTCTGCTTTTGCAACTGCTGTTTTAGGGAGAGATTCATTCTTTCCACTATGGCTTGTCCTTGAGAGAATTGTATGGGATACCAGTAATGTGTTTAATATTCCACATAGAGAAAAATGTAGCTAGGGCTTGGCTAGTATAGCCTGGGCATTATCTGTTTTAATAGAGGTTGGAATGCCCATCACCACAAAACTGCAAATGATGACATTTAACACAGGGAGAAAACTCTCCTGATTGACATGTAGCCCAGACAAAGTGAGAAAAGGTGTCCACACATACAGGTACGTAAGCTAGTTTCCCAAACAAGGGAGTATATGTGACATCTATTTGCCAAAGAGTGTTAGGTTCCAATCCTCGAGGATTAACTCCTCCTGTGAAAGATGAGGAATGTACCATTTG
>NW_016856467.1:0-308 GCF_001698545.2 Rhinopithecus bieti | reverse complement strand
TGGGATACATTTACAAATAAAATTAACCAGGCATGGTGGTGGGCAAATGCCAGCCACTTGGGAAGCTGAGGCAGAGAATTGTTTGAGCCCAGGATGCATTGCAGTGAGCTGAGATCACACCGCTGCACTCCACCCTGGGTAACAGAGCAAGACTCCATCTCATTAAAAAAAAGAAAAGAAAAGAAATTTCCAGACAGGTGTGATGGCTTATGCCTTTAATCCCAACACTTCGGGAGGCCAGGGCAGTTGGATCACCTGAGGTCAGGAGATGGAGACCAGCCTGACCAACATGGTGAAACCCCATCTCT
>NW_016856466.1:0-437 GCF_001698545.2 Rhinopithecus bieti | reverse complement strand
CTCAAATTCAGTCTACTCGGCCGGGCGCGGTGGCTCAAGCCTGTAATCCCAGCACTTTGGGAGGCCGAGACGGGCGGATCACGAGGTCAGGAGATCGAGACCATCCTGGCTAACACGGTGAAACCCCCGTCTCTAGTAAAAAAAATACAAAAAACTAGCCGGGCCCGGTGGCGGGCGCCTGTAGTCCCAGCTACCCGGAGGCTGAGGCAGGAGAATGGTGTAAACCCGGGAGGCGGAGCTTGCAGTGAGCTGAGATCCGGCCACTGCATTCCAGCCTGGGAGACAGAGCGGGACTCCATCTCAAAAAAATAAAATAAAAATAAATAAATAAATAAATTCAGTCTACTCACAACAGCCCATTGGGTTCTGTCCATCCAGCTAGAACCCTTCAGACATGCCAGTGGGCCTAACGTTTATCATAAGGAGCTCTGTCCTGA
>NW_016856465.1:0-1463 GCF_001698545.2 Rhinopithecus bieti | reverse complement strand
TTTAATTTCTTATGTGTATACACAAATTATTTTATTGTTGCAAATAGTCTTGAATAAATGTCCCCTAATAATATCTATTACTCAGATATCCACAGTAAAATATTTTAAATACATGTTTTTAAAAATGTTTGCTAATGAAACCTGACGTGCTTTATTTTATTTTCCATATGCCTTACATTTTGCTAAGATGAAATAAAGTTTTTTCCCAAAGAAGCAAATCTCCACCTGCTTCATGCTACCAAGGAATACTAAATATGATAGACAAGAATGCCCTGTAAATGACAAGTGAAGAGGGTTTCTCTCTACCTGAAGTGCTAATAAAACCCAAATAACCAAGACTTTTTCTCTAGGTAAAGTCACTTTGTCT
Source organism: Rhinopithecus bieti (assembly GCF_001698545.2). NCBI lineage: Eukaryota > Metazoa > Chordata > Mammalia > Primates > Cercopithecidae > Rhinopithecus > Rhinopithecus bieti. Next base: position 1,096 of record NW_016856465.1, on the reverse strand, counting down.
TTGGTGGCCACTAAGATAAGATTGACAAAACACCTGTTTAGCTACTGAACTCTCGAACTCTATGAGTGCTGGTCTTCTTTCAGTACTTGGCTGTTCCTCACATATGACCAACTGCCAAAACCCGAGGTTAATCCGCATGAAATCCCATAGGATCTAGAATAATGATCCATATAAAATACATGTAGACTGGAGAGTGATTTTCAAATATAATATGCTGAATTAGGCAGTACGTTCATGATCGGCTTGTTGATATTTCCTAATATTGATTCACTGAGAAATACAATTTTAAATGGGAAATATTCCCTCTTAGAAACTAGCAACTAATCCAGCAGGTTCATTTTTCTTTTCTTCTCCACATGACGCCAGTTGCAAAAAAATTACTCTAGGCTGTGTCTGTTTTTAAGTGACCTGCATTCAAATATGTACTATTTCCAGTGCATTTGAGCTACTCAAAAAGAAAATAAAGGAATGGCCCTTTCTTGAACACCCCTTAAGTAGCAGGCAAGTTATTAACAGGTCTGTTTAAGTGCTTTGGCATATGCTAAAGGACTAAGAACGGGAGCATGCACATTCTCAAAATCTGCATAGCCACGAGGAAGAACTGATTCTTGACTGAGACTCTGGGGAATTGGGGACTGGAGGTCCTGCCTACATTGTTTTTCTTTGTGAATTTTAAATTTGATTTGGTTGAATCCCAAGAAGGGATAATGGTGACAGTTTCTGCTGCTTAGATCAGGAATAAGTATAGCTTCACTTGAGCAAAAAATGTAGAAGTACAATGGAAACTAAGAGACAATTCACAGAACAAGAAAGAATTGTTATTGTGGATGGAAAATGTTCAGTCCTCAGTAATCATAAAAGGAATTAAAATAAAAGCAACATATCATTTTCATTGATCAAATTAGCAAAATTAAAAAAAAAATACCAACACATTTTGTTGGCAAGGGGAGTATAAGAAGGGCACTTCTATATATCACTTATGGGAAAGTCAACCAATACAAAGTTACTGTGGAAAAAAATGACAAAACATATGTGAGCCTTTCACCTGCTCATATCCTTTGATTCTGGCATTTAGAATGAACACAATTTGAAAAAG
>NW_016856464.1:0-427 GCF_001698545.2 Rhinopithecus bieti | reverse complement strand
GAAAAGAAAAGAAAAAAGTCTACCACATGTGAGTATGAATTTGAGAAATTTCAGCAAAAGAGCAAAAAAGATAGAATAGTGTATATGCCTCTTCTCTAGCTAATCGTTTTCAGATCCATCGCTTGCCCTTCTGCTACTCTGCTCTTTATCACAAGAAACTATTTTCCCCAAACTCCCTTGCCCTTGACCTACCCCTAGGCTTAGTCATGGTGAAAAGTTAGAGGATGGAAGGAAGAGGAAAGGTGAGATTTCTCCCCCTCTCTCCCATACCCTTAGAACGGCCCCTCCCTCAGGGGATCCTGCTCCTCCTTGACCCCCTGGCTGTACCTCCTGAGGATGATGACAAGTAGGGGTGGTTGTGGCTTTCTGCTGATGTTAACTCTGAGTTGCTTCACTGTCCCCTTTGTTTTGTTTTGTTTTGTTTTGT
>NW_016856463.1:0-1107 GCF_001698545.2 Rhinopithecus bieti | reverse complement strand
TCCTCAGACAAAACTAGAAAGAAGCTTTTGAGAAACTGCTTTGTGATGTGCGAATTCATCTCACGGAGTTGCACTGTTCTTTTCATAGAGCAGTTTGCTAACATGGTTTTCATGGAATCTGCAAAGGGATATTTGGGAGCGCATTGAGGCCAATGGTGAAAAAGGAAATATCCTCAGGTCAAACCTAGAAAGAAGTTTTCCCAGAAACTGCTTTGTGTTGGGTGAATTTATCTCACAGTGCTACACCGTTCTTTTCTTTGAGCCGTTTGACAACACTGTTTTCGTGGAGTCTGCAAAAGGATATTTCTCAGTGCATTGAATCCTATGGTGACAAAGGAAGTATCCCCACTGAGAAAGCAAAAAGAAGCTTTCTGAGAAAGTGCTTTGTGGTGTGCGAATTCAACTCACAGCTACCCTTTTCTTTTCATTGAGCAGTTTGCTAACACTGTCTTATTAGAATCTACGATGGGATATTTTGGAGCACTTTGCAGCTTATTGTGAAAAAGTCAATACCCTTAGACAAAAAGTAGAAAGGAACATTCTGAGAAACTGTTTTGTGATTTGTGAATTCATCACACTGAGTTACATGATTCTTTTCATGGATCAGTCTGACAATTCTGTTTTTGGGGAATCTGAGAAGGGATATTTTGGATTACATTGAAGCCTAGGTTGACAAAGGAAACATCCTCAGATAAAAATTATAAAGAAGGATTCTGAGAAAGCGCTTTGTGATGTGTGAATTCATCTCACAGAGTTACACCTTTCTTTTCATAGAGCAGTTTCCTAACACTGTTATTTTCGTGTAGTTTGCAAAGGGATATTTGGGAGCACATTGAAGCCTATGGTGTAAAAGGAGATATCCTCAGATAAAAACTAGAAAGAAGCTTTCTGAGAAACTGCTTTGTGATGGGTTGAATTCAATCCAAAGAGATACACTATTCTTTTCATTGAGTATTCTGCCTACACTGTTTTCTTGGAATCTACAATGGCATATTTCAGAGTGTATTGAAGCCTATTGTTAAAAATTAAATATCCTCAGACAAAAACTAGAAAGAAAACTTCTGAGGAACTTCTTTGTGATTTGTGAATTCATCTCACAGAGTAACC
>NW_016856462.1:0-295 GCF_001698545.2 Rhinopithecus bieti | reverse complement strand
GGTCTTGCAGCCATGTGGATTGGGGTCACCTTTGGTCTTGCAGCCATGTGGATTGGGGTCACCTTGGGTCTTGCAGCCATGTGGATTGGGGTCACTTGGGTCTTGCAGCCATGTGGATTGGGGTCACCTTAGGTCTTGCGGTCATGTGGGTTGGGGCCACCTTAGGTCTCGCAGTCATGTGGATTGGGGTCACCTTGGGTCTTGAAGCCATGTGGATTGGGGTCACCTCGGGTCTTGCAGCCATGTGGATTGGGGTCACCTTGGGTCTTGCAGCCATGCGGATTGGGGTCTCCTC
>NW_016856461.1:0-1467 GCF_001698545.2 Rhinopithecus bieti | reverse complement strand
CCTCCCCCCGCCTCGCTGCTGCCTTGTGGATAGATCGCAGACTGTTGTGCTAGGAGTGAGGGAGGCTCCGTGGCCGTGGGACCCTCCCGGCCAGGTGTGGGTATAATCTCCTGGTGTGCCCGTTTGCTTAAAGTCTAGTATTGGGGTGGGAATTACCCGGTTTTCCAGGTGTTGTGTGTCTCAGTTCCCCTGGCTAGGAAAAGGGATTCCCTTCCCCCTTGCGCTTCCCAGGTGAGGCAATGCCTCGCCCTGCTTCAGGTCTTGCTGGTCGGGCTGCAGCAGCTGACCAGCACCGATTGTCCAGCACTCCCCAGTAAGATGACCCCAGTACCTCAGTTGAAAATGCAGAAATCACCGGTCTTCTGTGTCGCTTGCGCTGGGAGTTGGAGACTGGAGCTGTTCCTATTCGGCCATCTTGCTCTGCCCTCCTACTTACAAATATTTTTTGATGAAAATACTTAAAATGTACTCTCTTGACAATTTTCAGGAATACAATATTTGTTACTAATTAAAGTCATCATGGTGTGCAACAGATGTCTTCACCTTATTTCCTCTGTCTGACTGAAATGTTGTACCTTTTGAGTAACATTTCCCCAATCTCCTCATCCCAAGCCACTGGTGACCACCATTCTACTCTGTCTCTTTGAGTTTGGCTATTTTAGATTCCACAAATAAGTAAAATCATGTGTGTTTGTCTTTCTGTACCTGGACTATGACACTTAACATAGTGTTCTCCAGATTCATTAATGTTATTGCAAATGACAGTGTTAACTTTGATTTTAGGGTTGAATAGTATTCCAATGTATGTGTAATACTTTCTTTATTCATTCACCATTCATGGACACTTTATTTGTTTTTATGTCTTGAGTATTGTGAATAATGCTGTAATGAGTATGGGAGCGGTGATAACTGACATGATGATTTTATTTTTTTTGGATGTATATGAGGAGGTGGTATTACTGGATCAAATGACAATTCTTTCTTATGCAGTGATTGATTCATTGGCACATTGCGGTTATACATATATTGGATAGAATTTGATATTTCAGTATATACATATGTTTTATAACAATCCAACCAGGGTAGTGAGTGTATCCATCACATCATGCATTTATCATTTTTTTTTGTGATAAGAACATTGAAAAGCCTCAATTCTAGATATTTTGTAATATGCAATATTTCAATGTTAACCATAGTTACCCTATTGTGCAATAGAGTATCAAAATTTATTTTTCTATCCATTTGTAACATTGTAACCACTAACCAACCTCTCCCCATTTTCCCCTTACCTCTTCCATCCTCATTTTCTGGTAACAACTGAAACTATCTGTGTGTAGGATTTCAATTTTTTAAAGATTCATCATATGAGGAATATCTTCACCCAACTCATAAGTTATTTGAGGGTACAAACCCATAGCTAGGTTCAAATTTTAAAAAGTCTTATCTGAGATTCCTTCTATGAAACAG
>NW_016856460.1:0-349 GCF_001698545.2 Rhinopithecus bieti | reverse complement strand
CGGGATATATTTAGAAACAAAATTAGCCAGGCATGGTGGTGGGCAAATGCCAGCCACTTGAGAAGCTGAGGCAGAGAATTGTTTGAGCCCACGATGCAGAGATTGCAGTAAGCTGAGATCACACCACTGCACTCCACCCTAGGTAACAGAGCAAGACTCTGTCTCATTAAAAAAAAAAAGAAAAGAAAAAAAGAAAAAGAAAGAAAAAGAAAAGAAAAGAAAAGAAATTTCCAGCCAGGTGTGATGGCTTATGCCTTTATTCCCAGCACTTTGGGAGGCCAGGGCAGGTGGATTACCTGAGGTCAGGAGATTGAGACCAGCCTGACCAACATGGTGAAACCCCATCTCT
>NW_016856459.1:0-1458 GCF_001698545.2 Rhinopithecus bieti | reverse complement strand
CACCCCTGCCCACCGCCCCTCTGTGGCCCCTCCCACCTCTGCTGTCCCCCCACCTGCTGCAGATGCTGTCTCTCCGACTCCGCACCTCCCCGTTGACCTCCTTCCCCTGGTCTTGGTGCTCAGCGGCTGCAGCCTGGAGGACGTCCTTAATGGAGGGGAACTGGCCCAGCGTATCCGCAGGAATCTCCTGGCCGTTGACCATATAGGGGGTGTCCTGCGTGCCCACTGTCTTCGACAGAACACCATAGGTCCCTCGGGTAGAGGCGCTGCTGTATGATGAGCTGTCGCTGTCATTTCCATCCACCTCAGACACACTGTCTCCAGCCAGGGAGGCGTTCTCCAGACGGTCGTCAGTGTCGGGGGACAGGCTGATCTCAGACACAACGGACGCTGCGCTGCTTCTGTTCTGCTTCAGGGAACCCTTGGTAGAATCGGGAACCGGAACGTTTCCCCCGGAATTCCCAGCATTTGAATCTTCGGTTCTGTAATCAGCCAGAGACCGGATTTTGCTTGATTTGGAACTTTTTTTCTCCTTAGGGTGTGCCGGAAGCCCCAGGCTGCCCACCTTAGGCCCCCGAGGGACACTGGTGCGCAGGAAGGAATATTCTTTTGTCATAGCCACGGTGCTGGCCCTTGGTAAGTTTTCTGGGTTTAACATGAGCTCAGGATCAAGCGTACTAAAAAGTCTCGTTTTGGTTGCAGGTTGACTGGACTGAGAAGAAAACAAAAGTACAAAAATTACATTTAAAATCCACAAGCAGCATTCTTAAAATTGCCATTCAGAACGGTGGCACCGATTACACTCCCTCCACTAACAATCAGAGAGCACCACCTCCCCAGGCCCTCACCACACAGGGTGCAGCCAGGCCTCCAATCCTCGTTGGTCTCACTGCTGCAAGGCCCCACTCGAGTGACCAGCATGACCACCCCTGGTCTAAAGCATACTCTTCAGTGAATGACTTCAACACTTTTAAAACAAAACAGCAAGAACCTCATCAGACTCCTCAACAAAACTTTCCCGGCTACTCTCTAGTTTATTTTTTTGAATAAACATAGAAGCTTTCTTCAAGGCCGGGCGCGGTGGCTCACACCTGTAATCCCAGCACTCTGGGAGGCTGAGGCGGGCAAATCATCTGAGGTCAGGAGTTCAAGACCAGGCTGGCCAACATGGTGAAACCCCCGTCTCTACTAAAAATACAAAAAAATGAGCCAGGCATGGTGGCGGGCACCTGTAATCTTGGCTACTCAGGAGGCTGAGACAGGAGAATCACTGGAACCCGGGAGGTGGAGGTTGCAGCGAACCAAGATAGCTCCAGCCTAGACAAGAGTGAGACACCGTCTCTCAAAAAAAAAAAAAAAAAAAAAAAAAAAAAAAAAAAAAAAAAAAATTAGCTGGGTAGGGTGGCACATGTTTTAATCCCAGCTACTCAGGAGGCTGAGGCAGGAGAATAGTTTGAA
>NW_016856458.1:0-428 GCF_001698545.2 Rhinopithecus bieti | reverse complement strand
CAGGGAGGTGAACCCAGAACCAGTTCCCCCACCAAAGCTGTGGAAAACCAAGAAGCCCTGAAGACCGGTGCACTGGTCAGCCTGTAGGGAAATAAAAAAATTACTATTTTAATGCCAAGACACATTCTCTTAGAATTTCTATTTAAAGTTCTTAGATTAAGGACCATCTCATTGACATAAGCATAAGGAAATGGGAAAACAAACATATCCACAAACTGTCCATAACCTAGGGGACTATCTGATTTAGAACCAATGAACATAGTAAGCAGTCTATTCCACATTTTGGTAGGTGCTGAAGAATGATGTCAGTCACTCCACCCAACTTGCACTGGAACCATCTCGCCGCATTAAATGCGTATTTATATATTGTGCTTACCAGCTTGCGAATTCGGTCCAACACAAGGTCAATGATCTCCTTGCCAATGGTG
>NW_016856457.1:0-420 GCF_001698545.2 Rhinopithecus bieti | reverse complement strand
AAAAAAGAAAAAGAAAATGATACTTGTCTCTGTGTACATTGATTTAAGATGGCACATGGTATTTTGCTTGACAGCATATCAAAGTGATTAAAAGAGCCCACTCTGGAATCAGACCTGGGTTTTTGTTGCTTTCTATCTCTTCTAGTTTTTGGGCAAAATTTTCAACCTCTTAAAGTTGTATTTTCCCTATCTATAAGATATGGGCATTTTAACATCAGTCTTACAGGACATCTACCTAATGGAATAATACTTGTAAATAAAGTACTGAGCATGGTGCCCCACATTTACTCAGTGCTTAATAAGTGGTAGCTGCTATTATTATTGTTACTATCATGCTCATTGAAACTGAGTAGTTATGATGATAAAGTTATACTAATGTAACCTTATTAAAAGTGGGAGCTTAGGGAATTTTTTTTTTTT
>NW_016856456.1:0-208 GCF_001698545.2 Rhinopithecus bieti | reverse complement strand
CTCCACCTCCTGGGTTCAAGTGATTCTCCTGCCTCAGCCTCCTGAGTAGTTAGGTCTACAGGCGTGCACCACCATGTCTGGCTAATTTTTTGTATTTTTAGTAGAGACGAAGTTTCACCATGTTGGCCAGGCTGGTCTCAAACTCCTGACCTCAAGCCATCCACCCACCTCGGCCTCCCAAAGTGCTGGGATAACAGGCGTGAGCCAC
>NW_016856455.1:0-761 GCF_001698545.2 Rhinopithecus bieti | reverse complement strand
TTTTTTTTTTTTTTTTTTTTTTTTTTTTTTTTTTTTCCCAGTAGTAATCTCATCTTGTGCACTGTGGCGTCTTCCATTGTGACCCTGAGCAATCTTCTGCATACCAGTAAAGACTGTTCACTTTTCCACCGTGAACTCCATCATCAGAAGACTGTTTCTTACTCCAGATATGTTTTTCTTATAGGAACAATGCTGCTTTCAAGTGCATACAGGGTGGTTCTTTTGTTCAGGCACCAGAAGAAATTCTGATACTTTCACAGCACCAGCCTCTCCCCCAAGACCTTCCCCAGAGAAAAGTGCCACTCAGACCATCCTGCTGCTGGTGAGTTTCTTTGTGGTCATCTACTGGGTCGATTTCATCATCTCATGCACCTTAACCTTGCTATGGGCATATGACCCTGTTGTCCTGGGTGTCCAGAGGCTTGTGGGCAATGTATACTGCCACTGTCAGTCTTTTGGTGCTACTCAGATCTGATAAAAGGATAATCAGTGTGACACAAACTGTGAGACAGAAGCTTAACAAGTTATTTAGACAGAAGCTTAACAAGTTATTTTTATTGAAAACAGATTATTCTGTCACCAGTTAAGTTACTTAAGTAGTACAGAACTTGCTAATTTAACTTAAATGTATGGATTTACACTTTCAATATGTCTAAATACTTTTGAAACAAATGCTGCCAATTCTCTGTGGGTTTTTTTTTTTAGTTTAACATACATGATGGATAGATATTCCCATATGTTTACAAGTGTCTTCTTTTTTC
>NW_016856454.1:0-1462 GCF_001698545.2 Rhinopithecus bieti | reverse complement strand
TGAGGCAGGAGAATGGCGTAAACCCGGGAGGCGGAGCTTGCAGTAGCTGAGATCCGGCCACTTCACTCCAGCCTGGGAGACAGAGCAAGACTCCGTCTCAAAAAAAAAAAAAAAAAAAAATTTTCCTCATTATGCCCTAAAACATCACTATACTCTAAAAAGTCAAATTCCATTTCCTTTAGTAGATTTCCTTACTGTTGCTTGTGGACTGATATAGTGATATTTTACAGTGGAGCCCACCAATGATTTGAACAATGAGTGGTTCAACCCTAGTCTAAATTGTGTTTGAAATAGCACCTCTAAGCCACTGAGAGATAACACTTAAAGGCACCAATAACAGTTACATTCTAGTCTACAGGTGCACAAGGGAGGTCTCGTAGATTCTAACTATAGATACTGGCCACTTATGCCTCATAATTCCAATATATACATCCACTGTATTTTAGCCAGATTCAGGACCTTACAGACAATTCTGTGCCTTAATTCTATACACAATTTTAGGAACCATCCCAACTGCGAAGGCACTCAAATTTTATATATTTGGGATATAAGAAATTATTTTGCTTTTAAGACTCAGAAATATCTGGCCACTACTGATGTTTACAAAGTAGGAAATTTAGCCTGTAGTTCCAGCTACTCTAGAGGCTGAGGGAGTAGGATCACATAAGCCCACGAGGCTGCAGTGAGCTAAGATCGTGCCACTGCACTCCAGCCTAGGCGACAGAGTGACACTCTGTCTCTACGAAAAGAAAAAAAGTAGGAAAGTCTCCTAAAATCTTAGTCTCTTAAAATCTTAGCTCACTGCAACCTCCACCTCCTGGGTTCAAGTGATTCTCGTGCCTCAGCCTCCTGAGTAGCTGGGACTATAGGCGCACAAAGCCACCATGCCCAGCTAATTTTGTGTTTTAATAGAGACAGGGTTTCACCACGTTGGCCAGTCTGGTCTCGAACTCCTGATCTCAAGTGATCCACCCGCCTTGGCCTCCCAAAATGCTGGGATTACAGGCAAGAGCCACTACGCCCACCCTTGCTTTTAAATATTTTGGATGCTTCATCTATTAAGAAGTTATTCTGAGTAAAGACGGGATTTACTGTTTTCTGTACACTTTTAGCCATTTCTGAAAAAAAGTTTGTAAAGACAAAACCTAGCATTAGCCTGTAAAGAAATACGCACTTTTGTCTTTAACAGCATAGAACAGAAACTTGAAGCCAAACTTCTTAAATAGGCTTTCCCTTAACTACACTAGATAAAAGACCTGGAAATCGTCAACATATCTAGCAGTTTCCAAGCTACCAGAGGCCATCTCATTTTCTTAACTTTGTCTTAGACATTAACATTCAGAAAAGGAAAAAAAAAAACCTTTTAAAAGAATTCTGTATTTTGTCTGAAATAAACTTAGTCTGTGAAAATTTATCTTACACCTATAAAAATTCCTTAAGCCAATTAAGTCAGCATTAACCC
>NW_016856453.1:0-1064 GCF_001698545.2 Rhinopithecus bieti | reverse complement strand
CAGCCTAGCCAACATGGTGAAACCTTGTCCCTACCAAAAATACAAAAATTAGCCAGGCGTGGTGGTGCACACCTTTAGTCCCAGCTACTCAGGAGGTTGAGGTAGGAGAATTGCTTGAATCTGGGAGGTGGAGGTTGCAGTGAGCCGAGATCATGCCACTGTACTCCAGCCTGGGCAACAGAGAGAGACTCCATCTCAAAAAAAAAAAAAAAAAAATGTATACACAAAAATATTTTTAGAAAATATATATATATATAGTGTGTGAAAAATAATGCTAAGACTGTACTTTTGAAAATTTATGCAGGCCGGGCGCGGTGGCTCAAGCCTGTAATCCCAGCACTTTGAGGCCAAGACGGGCGGATCACGAGGTCAGAAGATCGAGACCATCCTGGCTAACACGGTGAAACCCCGTCTCTACTAAAAAATACAAAAAACTAGCCAGGCGAGGTGGCGGGCGCCTGTAGTCCCAGCTACTCGGGAGGCTGAGGCGGGAGAATGGCGTAAACCCGGGAGGCGGAGCTTGCAGTGAGCTGAGATCCGGCCACTGCACTCCAGCCTGGGTGACAGAGCGAGACTCCGTCTCAAAAAAAAAAGAAAGAAAGAAAATTTATGCAATAGAATCAAGAATTTTATGATAAAAAAGTGATTTTGAACATACAATAACATTTATAAAGTCTATTATTTTCAGATATTCAAAATATGTTTCTCTTTTGCAATTTAGATGATTACATTCCAGTTATGTTTTCATTGAAAAGGCCTTTTATTTTCAAGCTGGCATTGGAATCTTGACCCTCAGTTTCCTCATTTTCTTCCATATCTTCACACTTCTTCTGTAATGCAGGCCTAAGCCCACAGACCTGACCATTTATCACCTGGCCTTCATCCACAGTGATCCTCTTTACTGTGGTGCCATTGTTGTCTCCAGGTCTTTCTGAATCACTGTATTTTCAGAATGACTTCAAGTGTCCTGAACAAGGTGATGAGGAGTTTCTCTATCTGCACCACCTGCCTCCTGAGTGTACTTCAGGCCATAATCATCAGCCCCAGAAGCTCTCGGTTTAACC
>NW_016856452.1:0-1293 GCF_001698545.2 Rhinopithecus bieti | reverse complement strand
AAACAAGCGTGAGAATCCGCCTCAAAACAAAAACAAAACAAAACAAAAAACCCCAGGAAGAATAGACAGACTTTATTTTGTATTTATCAGGCCATATATTTTTTTTTTTTTGAGGCGGAGTCTCGCTCTGTCGCCCGGACTGGAGTGCAGTGACCGGATCTCAGCTCACTGCAAGCTCCGCCTCCCGGGTTTACGCCATTCTCCTGCCTCAGCCTCCGGAGTAGCTGGGACTACAGGCGCCCGCCACCTCGCCCGGCTAGTTTTATTTTGTATTTTAGTAGAGACGGGGTTTCACCGTGTTAGCCAGGATGGTCTCGATCTCTTGACCTCGTGATCCGCCCGTCTCGGCCTCCCAACGTGCTGGGATTACAGGCTTGAGCCACCGCGCCCGGCCATCAGGCCATATTGGTTACAAAGTCATATGCATTATAGTAAGATTATACAATGGTTTTTCTTGTTTGGACCCACCAAAATGATTGCTCTCAGAATTTTGGTAAATAATACATTTTAGAAGTTAGAATGTTATAGGGAATATCATTTAACAAATAGTACATTTTAAAAAAACTAGGAATCAGACATTAATCGGATATTAAGGAAGCTCCACAGTGTTAGAATGATTGGCATTATTATAGGACTATAGTAATTTAGTCATAATCACATAATTTATAACATATTAAGTGAAAGGAGATAATAATTTAGTTGGTTGCTAGAATAACCTTAGTAGTCAAATTAGATACACACTACACATTTTGTAGTCTGGGTACAAATTAAAGAGGATTTTTGTTTGAGGAGGAGTCAAAATTATCAATAAAATGTGACTTCACTTGGTCATTTAAGAAGACAAGAGATATTTATTTTAAATAATGATTACTTTCCTTATTATTTTGCTCGTACAATATTGCTAATGCATATGGGACAGAATATAAGAAGACTAAAAGTAAATAATATAAGGAATATAAGTATATAGTCTTGTTATTTTTGGTTATTTTATCAAACATGATAAAAATATGGAATTTTGGATAAAACCAGTTTAAGTTCCCTGCTGCAAATGAATATAACATATTAGTAAAACATAACTGCATCAAAAGTATTTAGTATGGTTGATGTTAATATTAGTTTTATAATTTTCACATCTTCTACAATATAGCTCTTTCTTACACAGTACAGGAACATTTTTATGTATTTTATTGTCAAAAATGACCTTTTAGAAGTTATACCAAGTATGATGTATGGTTAACAAAATAGAGAGCAAAGAAATAGGCTTAATTCTGTTTATTAGCCTTCTTATGAGTA
>NW_016856451.1:0-340 GCF_001698545.2 Rhinopithecus bieti | reverse complement strand
TGAGGCCATTGCAGGCAGGTGAGGCCATCGTGGGCAGGTGAGGCCATTGTTGAGTGGTGGACAGTCCTGCGCTCTTGTCTGCCTGGAGAAGGCGAGGGTGGTGGGACTGCGACAGGGTCTCTGAGAGGACGGAGGAGCAGCGTGGAGCCGGATGGCCATGGCCCTGAGCAGGGCTCGGGAGGAATGAGACTTCGGCAGCAGGCAGCCACGTTCCTGTTGGAGCCATGCTAGCGACTGGGAGAAGAACCCATGCGTGTAACGGAACAGTTGAGTTGGGAGCAGATGATTGAGGGTCTTACCAGGAGCCTGGTGAAGCTGCCCTCGCCTTTCCTTCCCCAAC
>NW_016856450.1:0-226 GCF_001698545.2 Rhinopithecus bieti | reverse complement strand
AGCCTGGAAAGTGAGGCGAGGATTCCAAAGGCCACTAGAACTCTCTTCCTCAACTCCCCTTCTCTGAGAAGGGAGGCCACAGCTTGCCTCTCTAACCACTAAAAGGCATGACCCTCCTCAGAGTTAATAGCTGGATTCCCTGATTGTTATTTTCACTAAATGAATTCTCATAAAAATCCCATTAAGATTTAGAGAAGGCTTCCAGGGTTGAATTGCTGAACATTAA
>NW_016856449.1:0-1018 GCF_001698545.2 Rhinopithecus bieti | reverse complement strand
AGCCAGGTGTGGTGGCTCATGCCTGTAATCCCAGCATTTGGGAGGCTGAGGCAGGCTGATCACCTGAAGAGTTCGAGACCAGCCTGGTCAACATAGTGAAACCCCCTCTCTACTAAAATGCAAAAAAAAAAAGCTGGGCGTGGTGGCATGCGCCTGTAATCCCAGCTACTTGGGAGGCTGAGGCAGGAGAATCACTTGAACCTGGGAGGCAGAGGTTGCAGTGAGTCAAGATCATGCCATTGCACTCCAGCCTTGTCAACAGGGCGAGACTCTGTCTCAAAAAAGTAAATAAAACAAAATAAAATAATAACATAAAAATGTTTCCTTATCAAGTTACAATGTATAAAGTGAAATAAATATTATACTTACCCTCTTAAGTTTTTGCTAGCTTCTTAGGTTTAATATGTATATTTTATAGTAGTTTCCATGTGACAAAGATACTGACTTCCCAAATGTCATGACAAAGGAACTAACTTTGCAGTCAATTAAAGCATTATTATTATTATTTTGAGACAGAATTTTGCTCTTGGTGCCCAGGCTGCAGTGCAATGGCACGATCTCGGCTCACTGCAGCTTCCACCTCCCAGGTTCAAGCGATTCTCCTGCCTCAGCCTCCCAAGTAGCTGGGATTACAGGCGCATGCCACCACACCCGGCTAATTTTTGTGTTTTTAGTGGAGATGGGGTTTCACCATGTTTGCCAGGCTTGTCTCAAACTCCTGACCTCAAGCAATTCATCTGCCTCGGCCTCCCAAAATGCTGGGATTACAGGCGTAAGCCACGTCACCCAGCCAAAAGCATTATTTTGATAGATAATCAGCCATTTCATACAGCTCAAAAGATTTTAATTTTGGGTTTGATTTAACATTTTTAAGTGTATACTTTTGTCCTACTGGTCAGAATTTTACGACTTATTTTCAATCAGTAACCAAGCCTTACTCCTTTAATGTGCCCAGCATCCCAGAACAGTTAAGAAGTGTGATTTTGGCCGGGCGCGGTGGCTCAAGCCTGTAATCCCA
>NW_016856448.1:0-1292 GCF_001698545.2 Rhinopithecus bieti | reverse complement strand
CATACTTTTTTAAAGTTTTATTATTTTATTTTATTTTTGCTTAAGTTATTGGAGTACAGGTGGTATTTGGTTACATGAGTAAGTTCCTTAGTGGTGATTTGTGAGATTTTGATGCGCCCATTACCCAAGTAGTACATGCTGCACCATATTTGTTGTCTTTTATCCCTCGCCACTTTCCCATTCTTTCCCCCAAGTCCCCAACATCCATTGTATCATTCTTATACCGTTGTGTCCTCATAGCTTAGCTCCCACACATCAGTCAAAGCATACGATGTTTGGATTTCCATTCCTGAGTTATTTCACTTAGAATAATAGTCTTCAATCTAATCCAGGTCATTGAACATGCTATTAATCCATTTCTTTTTATGGCTGAGTTGTATTCTATCATATATATATATGATATAGATGATATATATATATAGATGATAAATACACAAAAAATACATATATAAAGATATATATTATATACACAAATATATATATAATATAAATATATATACATATAAACATATACATAACATTCTTTTATCCACTCATTGATTGATGGGCATTTGGGTTGGTTCCACGATTTTGCCATTGTGAAGTATGCTGCTATAAACACGTGTGTGCAAGTATCTTTTTCAAATAATGACTTCTTTTCTTCTGGGTAGATACCCAGTAGTTGGATTGCTAGATCAAATGGTAGTTCTACTTTTAGTTCCTTAAGGAATCTCCACACTATTTTCCATAGCAGCTGTGCTAGTTTACATTCCCACCAGCAGTGTAGAAGTGTTCCCTGATCGCCGCATTCATGCCAACATCTTCCGTTTTTTGATTTTTTGATTATGGCCATTCTTGCAGGAATAAGACTGTACTGCATTGTGGATTTGATTTGCATTTCCCTGATCATTAGTGATGTTGAGCCTTTTGTCATATTTTCTTGGCCATTTGTATATCTTCTTTTGAGAACTATCTATTCATGTCCTTAGCCCACTTTTGGATGGAATTGTTTGTTTTTTTCTTGTTAATTTGTTTGAATTTGTTGTTGATTCTGGATATTAGTCCTTGGTCAGATGTATACATTGTGAAGACTTTCTCTCACTCTCTGGGTTGTCTGTTTATTCTGTTGGCTCTTCCTTTTGCCATGCAAAAGCTCTTTAGTTTAATTAGGTCCCAGCTATTTATCTTCATTTTATTGCATTTGTTTTGGGGTTTTGGGTCATGAAATCCTTGCTTCAGCCAATGTCTATAAGGGTTTTCCAATGTTATCTTCTGGAATTTTTAGAGTTTTAGGTCTTAGTTTTAAGTCCTTA
>NW_016856447.1:0-1294 GCF_001698545.2 Rhinopithecus bieti | reverse complement strand
CGAGACTCCGCCTCAAAAAAAAAAAAAAAAAAAGAAAAAAAAGAAAACAAAAAGAGCCGGGCGCGGTGGCTCAAGCCTGTAATCCCAGCACTTTAGGAGGCCGAGGTGGGCGGATCACGAGGTCAGGAGATCGAGACCATCCTGGACAACATGGTGAAACCCCGTCTCTACTAAAAACACAAAAAATTAGCCAGGCGAGGTGGCGGGCGCCTGTAGTCCCAGCTACTCAGGAGGCTGAGGCAGGAGAATCACTTGAACCCGGGAGGCGGAGGTTGCAGTGAGCCGAGATCACGCCACTGCACTCCAGCCTGGGCCACAGAGCAAGACTCTGGCTCAAAAAAAGAAAAGAAAAAAGAAAACATTAAAATCCACTCATACCCCACATTAAATATATATTTTTGAAGTATGTTTATACTTTTATTTGAAGGATTATTTGGCAACCAGGACGTAATTTAGGACGGACTAACCTCTAGGAATACTTGGACATGCTTTTGAAGTGAGAAGACCCAAGCCACAGAGTTGTTTTCAAGTGTAATGACATTTTTCTGACTACCCAAGTTAATATAAAGTTTGAGCACAACAAACATTTATTAATTTCAGCTTTGCAGTTTTAGTATTTTGGAGCCAATACATTTTTTTCTTCAGATCTCAAATATTTTCTAAGCTTTTTTTTTTTTTTTTTTGAGACAGGGTCTTATTCTGTCACCCAGGCTGGAGAGCAATGGTGCCATCTCAGCTCACTGCAACCTCCACCTCCCAGGTTCAAGCGATTCTCCCACCTCAGCCTCCTGAGTAGCTGGGACTACAGGCATGCCCACTATGCCCAGCGAATTTTTTTTGTATTTTTAGTAGAGATGGGGGTTTCACCATGTTGACCAGGCTGGTTTCAAACTCCTAGTCTCAAGTGATGCACCCACCTTGGCCTCCCAAAGTGATGGGATTATGGGCGTGAGCCACCATGCCTGGCCAGATATTTTCTAATCTCTTTTTTTTTTTTTTGAGACAGAGTCTTGCTCTGTTGCCAGGCTGGAGTGCGGTGGCGCCATCTCGGCTCACTGCAACCTCCACCTCCCTGGTTCAAGTGATTCTCCTGCCTCAGCCTCCCAAGTAGCTGGGACTATAGGCGCGTGCCACCATATCAAGCTAATATTTGGATTTTTAGTAGAGATGGGGTTTCACCATGTTGGCCAGGATGGTCTCAATCTCTTGACCTCGTGATTCACCCACCTCAGCCTCCCAAAGTGCCGGGATTATAGGTGTGAGCCACCATGCCCAGCCTCTAAACTCTTTATTA
>NW_016856446.1:0-640 GCF_001698545.2 Rhinopithecus bieti | reverse complement strand
AACAGTCCTTTATCTGAGTTGTCTCTTTCAATTATTTTCCCCATTCTGTGACTTGGCTTCTCATTATCTTGAAATTTTCTTTTGCAGAGCAGAATTTTTTAGTTTTAATGAAGTCCAGTCTATCAATTCTTTCTTTCATAGATCATCCTTTGGTGTTACATCTAAAAGTCATCACCATACCAAAGTCATGTAGGTTTTCTCCTATATTATCTTCTAGTTTTATAGTTTTGCATTTTACATTTAGTTCTGTGATCCATTTTGAGTTAATTTTGTGAAGGATGTAAGGTTGTATCTACATTTATTTTTTGTATGTGGATGTCAGTTATTCCAGCATCATGTCTTTTAAAGACTATTGGGACCTGTTTTCTAGTCTCCTCTGCCAACCTGTATTAAATCACTTTATTTAAAACTAGAAAATCTAGAAGAAATGGTTACATTCCTGAATACATACACCCTCCCAAGACTGAACCTGGAAAAAGTCAAATCCCTGAATAGATCAATGACAAGTTCTGAAATTGAGGCAGTAATAACAGCCTACCAACCAAAAAAAAAAAAAAAACCCAGGACCAGATGGATGGATTTATAGCTGAATTCTCCCAGATGTACAGAGAGGAGCTGGTACCATTTCTTCTGAAACTAT
>NW_016856445.1:0-1013 GCF_001698545.2 Rhinopithecus bieti | reverse complement strand
TTGAATTCCTCTCCAGAAAATGGGTTTTTCTCTTCTACCATATGGACAGGCTGCAAATTTTCAAAACATTTTGCTCTGCTTCCGTTTTAAAGGTAATTTCCAATTTCAGATCATCTCTCTCAAGTTCAAAGTTCCATAGATCTCTAGGGAAGAGGTCTTTGCTCCAGTTCCCAAGAAGTTCTTCATCTCCGTCTAAGACCACCTCAGCCTGGACTTCATTGTCCGTATCACTATTAGCATTTTGCTCAAAGTGATAGCTCAAACCCTTGCAAAAAACAAATCATACAGCTTTAATAGTCACCCAGAGGAATTCCACAAAACATTCAAAAAACAAATAACATCAATTCTGCTATGTAAATTCCAAAGAAAAAAACAAAACAGAAAAGGGAGCATCTTCCAAGTTATATGAGTCCAGCATTACTCTGATAACAAAACCAGACAAATGCAATACAAAAAAACCCTACAGTGTAGTGTAGCTTTTGAACACAGATGCAAAATCCTTAGAAACAAGTCAGCAAAACCATACTTCAATATATGTAAAGAATAAAACACTAGGACAAGAAAGTTTTAATATAGCAATGCAAGGCTGGCATACATTTGAAAATCAGCTGGGCGCGGTGGCTCACGCCTGTAATCCCAGCACTTTGGGAGGCCGAAATGGGCAGATCACCTGAGGTTGGGAGTTCGAGACCACCCTGACCAGCATGGAGAAACCCCGTCTCTACTAAAATACAAAATTAGCCAGGTATGGTGGCACATGCCTGTAATCCCAGCTGCTTGGGAGTTTGAGGCAGGAGAATTGCTTGAACCCAGGAGGCGGAGGTTGCAGTGAGCCAGAGATTGCACCATTGCACTCCAGCCTGGGCAACAAGAGCGAAACTCTGTCTCAAAAAAAAAAAAAAAAAAAAAAAAAAAAAAAAAAAGAAAGAAAGAAAAGAAAATCAATCAGTGAAATCCACACTAATTATAGTTTGTAAAAGGAAAACACATCATCGTAAAACTTTATGTAAAAT
>NW_016856444.1:0-1468 GCF_001698545.2 Rhinopithecus bieti | reverse complement strand
GTAATACATGCAGGTTGCAAAATGATATATAATAAACATCAGATTGAAAAGGAAAATCAGTTTACACTTCTCTCCTCACTTGTCAAAGGAAACTGTTTTAATCAATTCTGGTTATAGTTCTTTTGAGAAATACCTCTGCGCTCTAAATGCATTTTCATAATTATTTCTTGGCACAATCTGTTGAATCCATGCTATGAAAAATAGATTTAGATCAATAGAATCAATAGCACTATTCCCGTCTCTTTTCCTTTCCTTTCCAATTCTTGACAACTTTTTATTATTTGTATTTCTTCTATTGGTTACTTATGTAATTCTTAATAAAGATTTGCTTCTTGGTCTTTAAACTTTAGATATTTCTCTTAATGCCCCACAATATAAGAAAGGATATTAGAGCCCTAATATTCTCTCCTTTGCTTCTCTTATTTTCTGTCAGCTGTCATTTACTTTGCATTGTCGATATTGATGTTCATATTGACATCATTTTGAACTGTACTCTTAGATATTTATAACAACCTTTATGATACCACAGATTTATAATTACTGTTCACTAGAGAAGTAATGATATAGTTTGGCTGTGTCCCCACCCAAATCTCATCTTGAATTCCCACGTGTTGTTGGAGGGACCTGGTGGGAAGTAATTGAATCATGGGGACAGGTCTTTCCTGTGCTGGTCTCATGATAGTGAATAAGTCTCATGAGATCTGACGGTTTTAAAAAGAGGTGTTCACCTGCACAAGATCTCTCTCTTTGCCTGCTGCCATCCACGTAAGACAAGATTTGCTTCTCCTTTCCTTCCACCATGATTGTGAGGCTTCCCCAGCCACATGGAACTGGAAGTCCAATTAAACTTCTTTCCTTTGTAAATTGCCCAGTCTCTGGTATGTCTTTATCAACATTAAATTTGTACTGGGAGTGGGGCTCTGCTGAAAAGATATCCGAAAATGTGAAAGCAACTTTGGAACTGGGTAACAGGCAGAGGTTGGAACAGTTTGGAAGGCTCAGAAGACAGGAAAAAGTGGGAAAATTTTGAACTCTCTAGAGACTTGTCAAATGGCTTTGATCAAAATGCTGATAATGATATGCACAATGAAATCCAGGCTGAGGTGGTCTCAGATGGAGATGAGGAACTTGTTGGGAACTGGAGCAAAGGTGACTCTTGTTATATTTTAGCAAAGAGACTGGCAGCATTTTGCCTCTGCCCTAGAGATTGTGGAACATTGAACTTGAGAGAGACGATTTAGGATAAATGGTTGAAGAAATTTCTAGGCAGCAAAGCATTCCAAATATGACTTGGGTGCTATTAAAGGCATTTAGTTTTCTAAGGAAAAAAAGCATAAAAGTTTGGAAAATTTGCAGCCTGACAATGAGATAGAAAAGAAAATCCCATTGTCTGAGGAGAAATTCAAGTGGGCTGCAAAAATTTTCATAAGTAACAAGGAGCCGAATGTTAATCCCCAAGGCAATGGAG
>NW_016856443.1:0-1018 GCF_001698545.2 Rhinopithecus bieti | reverse complement strand
CTCTCTCTCTTTGTTTTCTGATTTCTTGTTGACCCCTCTCCCTACTCTCTTCCTGTCTGCTCCATGGGGCACCTTGCTAACAGACTTCATGTTTTTATACATGCACATCTTCGTTTGGGGCACATCTATTTTAATTAATGTAAATGGGTTGTGTTGTGCATCTCACGCTCTGACTTTCTTCTCTCGGCTCTGTTTTAAGCTCCTCCATTTGGCCGTGCATGCATCAAATCTGTTACTTCTGACTGCTGTGTGTGGGGAGGAAGGAACACTGGCTTTGGCATCAGATGGATCCGAAGATAGAAGAGGGAGGCTGGTGTCCAGGACACGGGATGTGTGAAGACCTAGGGGGATGAGTTAACTCAAAGGGCAGCACCAGTAGGCCGTCAACACTACAGCCCCTTCTGTCCTGCTCCAGCAGGGCCTCCCTCCTTGGTCACATTCATAAAATGCATGCTGTGGTTCTCATGTGTCCAGCCAGGGGCTGCCCAGTGGCCTGGCTGGATCTATTTCAGAGGAATTTGTTTGTTGGGGGTGGCAGCTGGGCATACACAGCAGAAAGTGTGGGACCTCCCTCCAGTGGCATTTCAGGGTACAAGAGGGAGTGATGGTAGGGACAAGAGGGATAATATGGGGTGACAGCTCATCTCATCAGCCCACCTGGGCTGTGGGGACCCTGCCTCTAAAGCGCTCTCATCCCTAATCCCTGGCACAGGGAGGCAAGAGTGTTGGCAATAAGTGGGGTTAGATCTTCATTTTTGTCCCCTCCCTGCAAGCTCCCAGGACCAGGAAACAGAAAACCCTCAGACAAGGGCTGGAGACCCCAGGTTTTGGGCAGGAAGGGTCTGGCACAGGACCCATGCCCAAATATCGGAGGGGGTCCTGCAGGCCTGGAGCCAGTCTGGCAGGATGGGCAGATGAGAAGGCTCCCCCTCAGTCCCCACCACCAAGGGCCGAGCAGGAATCTGACGACAGGGTTCTGAGTTCAAGTGCTGACTCTGCCCTTCCCGGCTCCAGGAGT
>NW_016856442.1:0-1468 GCF_001698545.2 Rhinopithecus bieti | reverse complement strand
CTCCTCAGATTTCTGTGTATCCTCAATGCCCGGGGATTAACCAGCATTATCAACCAGAAGCTAAAGGATAATGAGGTTGCTCAGTTCAAGAAAAGTACAGACACCCTGTGGGACATCCAGAAGGACCTAAAAGACCTGTGACTACTGATCTCTAGGCTGTAGAAATTTAAAAACTACAATATGATTAACTCTGAGCCTTTAGATTTCATCTATTTACATGGATCACAGTTTGCTTTGATCTTCAACATGTGAATTTGGGCTCACAGAGTCAAAGCCTATGCTTGGTTTAATGCTTGCAATGAGTTCTTGAACAAATAAAATTAACTATTGTAGTGTGCTTCTGAGAAAAAAAAAAGGAAAGCAAGAAGGTTTAATTGGCTCATGATTCTGCAGGTTGTACAGAAATCACAGCATCATCTGCTTCTGAGGAGGCCTCAGCAAGCTTCTAACCATGGCAGAAGGCAAAGGGTGAGAGGTGTAACATCACGTGGTGAAAGCAGGAGCAAGAGAGTGAGAGGAGAGGTGCTACACATTTTAAAATGACCAGCTCTCACGAGAATTCACTCACTATTATGAGAAAAGTACCAAGGGGAATACTGCTAAACCATTCATGAGAAATCCACCCTCATGATTAAATTACCTCTCAACAGGTCCCACCTCCAGCACTGGGGATTATATTTCAATGTAAGATTTAGATAGGCACACACATACAAACAATATCAATTATAATCGTCTATAGCCCCCTGTTGTAATATCACATACTAGGTTTTATTCATGCTTTCTATGTTTTTTGTACCCATTAACCATCCCTACATCCTCCCCAACCCCTTCCTACCCTTCCCAGCCTCTGGTAACAATCCTTCTATTCACTATCTCAATGAATTTACTTTTTTCTATTTCTTCCTAGTTAATATTGGTAGGTTTTATGTTTCAAGAAATTTATTTATTTCCTCTAGATTTTTTAGTTTGTGCACATAGCAATGTTCATAGTAGTCTCTGATAATCTTCTGTATTTCTGTGGAATCTATTGTGACCTCTATTATTTCTTATCGTATTTATTTGAATCTTCTCTTTCTTCTTGGTTAATCTAGCTAGTGGTCTATAAATTTCATTATTATGTCCAAGAACAAACTTTTTTGTTAATAATTTGCATGGTTTTTGTGGTCTCACTCTTGTTTATTTCTGCTATAATCTTTGTAACTTATTTTCTTTTTTATTATTATTATTATTATACTTCAAGTTCTAGAACACATGTGCATAACGTGCTGGTTTGTTACATATGTATACTTGTGCCATGTTGGTGTGCTGCGCCCATCAACTCGTCAGCACCCATCAACTCGTCATTAACATCAGGTATAACTCCAAATACAATCCCTCCCCGCTGCCCCCTCAACATGATAGGCCCTGGTTTGTGATCTTCCCCTTCCAGAGTCCAAGTGATCTCGTTGCTCAGTTCCCACCTATGAGT
>NW_016856441.1:0-1469 GCF_001698545.2 Rhinopithecus bieti | reverse complement strand
CTGCCCTTTAAATAATTAGTGTTGGCCTTTAACAGTCATTCTACAATTCTGTGATAGTAATTTGTTGCATTAAAAAAAAAAGATAGTGAAAAACTAAAATATGATATTTATTGAGACATACTGCTGTGTTTAGCTAATTATAAGACAACTCTAGGCTGGGTGCGGTGGCTCACACCTGTAATCCCCTTTGAGGCCGAGGCAGGGGGATCACCTGAGGCCAGGAGTTTGAGACCAGCCTGGCCAACATGGCAAAACCCCGTCTCCACTAGAAGCACACAAAAAAATTAGCCAGGTGTAACAGTGAATGCCTGTAATCCCAGCAACTTGGAAGGCTGAGGCGGAAGAATCGCTTGAACCCAGAAGGCGGAGGTTGCAGTGAACCAAGATGGTGCCATTGCACTCTAGCCCAGGTGATAGAGCGAGACTCCATCTCAAAAAAAAAAAAGACAACTCTAGTCGGGTGCAGTGGCTCACGCCTGTAGTCCCAACACTTCGGGAGGCTGAGGTGGGTGGATCACTTAAGGTCAGGAGCCCAGGACCAGCCTGGCCAAGATGGTGAAACCCCGTCTCTACTAAAAATACAAAAATTAGCCGGGTGTGGTGGTGCATGCCTATAATCCCAGCTACTCGGGAGGCTGAGGTAGGAGAATTGCTTGAACCCAGGAGGTGAAGGGTGCAGTAAACGAGATCGCACCACTGTATCACTGCACTTCACCCTGGGCTATAAAGCAAGACTCCGTCTCAAAAAAAAAAAAAAAAAAAAGATAACTGTAAAGAGCCATCTGTGACCCTGAGGACTGACACGTACAACTGGCCTTCATCTCTGATACTGAGACCTTGGGTTAGGACTATTCTGAAAGGGTTTCACATTAGCAATGGACAATCAATAAATATTTCATGCTTTTATTAAGCTCCTAGAGTCAAAGAGTGAAAACCATAATGGAAAACGGTCAATAAATCAACAAGAAGAACTTCTGATCATCGAGACACCAAAACTGAAAAGACAAGTCATATTGAGAAAAGACATCTACAAACATCTGGCCGAAACTATTAATATCTAGGAAAAAAAATAAAGAACCCTTATAAATCAATAAGGGACAAATGACCCATACAAAAAGTGGCCAAAAGACATGAACAGGCATTTCAAGAAGAAGTCAATAAACCTGTGAAAAAATGCTCAACCTCATTAGTAATCAGGGCAATGTAAATGAAAACCACGATGTGAAATTCTGGGAACATCTTCACATGCTAGATAGTGAGGTAACCATCCAGACTACTTGGGTCACGTCAAGAGGACTCAGAGCCAACTTCCACTAACAAAATGGGACAGTTTGAACTTGAATAAGACCAAGAATTACAAAGCATTCAAAACTATCAAATATGTTTAAATCTATAAACCCATAATGATTTTTAATTTATTTATTATTTTAAGAAACAGTCTCAGCCAGGCATGGTGGCTCACGCCTGTA
>NW_016856440.1:0-1042 GCF_001698545.2 Rhinopithecus bieti | reverse complement strand
TTTGGTTCAGCTTGGCAGTAGCCAGGCCTGCCATGGGGACCTGACCTGGTGTCCCCTTCTGCTCATTCCATTCTCCCCAGAATCAGCAGCGTGATCCCTGACACACACACGTGGCCCTGGGGAGGCGCTGCTCAACTCCCAGTGGCTCCTGCTGTCACAGGATGGCACCCACCTGACCTGGCATCGGCACACGGGTCCTGGCAGCCCCAGTGCCCGGCAAGTGGCTCCCACCTCCTGGCTCCAGGTTCACCTTGGTGCTGCCGCCCTCCCCACTCGGGCCTTTGTCCAGACCCTCAACCTCCCACTCTGCCTGGCTCCAGCTGACAGGTTTGCCGATGTGTTCCTTGACCTTCCTGGGTTATGGTGGCTCCCTTTTAGGGGTCCTCATGACCCATTTCACATTTCCCTCTTGTGTTTATCATTGTTCTGTTCATGGGTTTCATCTGGACTGGTAGCTCACGGAGAACCAGGGCAGTATCTTGTCTTGGTCACAGCTGTGACTTGCTATCATCCTAGGGTCTGCCAAAGGCAAGTCAACAAATTGCCTGTTGAATGAATGCATGCATGACTCTCTTGAGTCTTACCTGCCTTCAGAAAACTTAATTGTCTGATGCTGGTGTGCCATATCCGACTCAGGCTGGGGAGGAGACAGAGAATGCTATCTGCAGGCCCTGGAGCCATTGGATCCAGAGAGGGATCTTCTTGTGTTTTCCAGATCCAAGTCTACCCTGGCAGGACACGTGCACCTGGTGCTCTCTCTGCCTCAGGGCTCCTCCTCCAGGGATTCTGGCGCTCACCCCTCCTTTCTCCTGATCCCTGCTTGCTCATCGCCTATTAGAGGGGCTTCATAACGGACCCCTCCACTCCTGCAAAGCAGTCACCCCACTTCTCTTATTTTACTCCGTGGCTCTTCTCACCTCTGTGCTTTACATTTACCTCTGGAACTTATTCATGTATTTTGCATGTGTTTATCATTTCTATCCCCACCTGGAATATGGGCTCAATGTAAACAGAGTTCCTTGCCTGGTGTATCATGGTCTGA
>NW_016856439.1:0-1078 GCF_001698545.2 Rhinopithecus bieti | reverse complement strand
TTAGAGCTATGAAGCTTACGGTGACAAAGGAAACATCCTCATATGAAAAGTAGAAAGAAGCTTTCTTGGAAACTTCTTGGTGATGTGTTAATTCACCTCACAGAGTTACACTTATGTTTCGTGGAGCAGTCCACTAACATGTCTTGGAGGAAGCTGAGAAGTGCTACTTTGCATTGCATTGAGGCCTACGCTGATAAGGGAAATATCATCAGTTAGAAACGTGAAAAAGCTCTCTGAGAAACTTCTTTCTCTTCTGTGAATTCATCCCACAGTGTTCCAACTTATTCCTCAAGAAGCCGTTTGCTGAGTCTCTTTTGGTGGAATCTACAAAGTGATAATTGGGACCCCATTGGGACCTGTAGTGTAAAGGGAAATATACTCAGATAATGACGAGAGAGAAGCTTTCTGAGAGATTGCTTCCTGATGTGTGATTCATCACAGAAAGTTCCACCCTTCCCTTCTTGGAACAGCTTGCTAACACTGATGCTGTGGATTCTGCAAAGTGATATTTGGAAGCTCACTGAGGGCTATGGTGAGAAAGGAAATATCCTCACATGAAAACTGGAAAGAAGCCTTCTGAGATACAGCTTTGCAATGTGTGAATGCCACTCACGGAGTTACACGTATCTCTTCAGTCATCAGTTTGTTAAAACAGTTTTCTGGAAATCTGCAATGGCATACTTCTTAGCACAATGAAGCTTACGGTGGCAAAGGAAATATCCTCAGATGAAAACTCGAAAGAAGCTTTCTTAGAAACTTCTTGGTGATGTGTGAATTCACCTCAACAGAGTTACACTTATGTTTCGTGGAGCGGTCAACAAACACTGTCTTGGAGGAACCTGAGAAGTGTCACTTTGGATTGCATTGAGGACTAGGCTCACAAGGGTGATATCATCAGTTAGAAACGTGAAAGAATCTTTCTGAGAAACTTCTTTGTGTTCTGTGAATTCATCCCATAGTGTTTCAAATTAATCCTCAGGAAGCAGTTTGCTAACTCTCTTTTGATGGAATCTGCAAATTGATATTTGGACCCCACTGGGACCTGCAGTGTAAAAAAAAATACACTCAGATAATAATT
>NW_016856438.1:0-427 GCF_001698545.2 Rhinopithecus bieti | reverse complement strand
TTTTTTTTTTTTTTTTTTGAGACGGAGTCTGGCTCTGTCACCCAGGCTGGAGTGCAGTGGCCGGATCTCAGCTCACTGCAAGCTCCGCCTCCCGGGTTCACGCCATTCTCCTGCCTCAGCCTCTCAGGTACCTGGGACTACAGGCGCCGCCACCTCGCCCGGCTAGTTTTTTGTATTTTTTAGTAGAGACGGGGTTTCACCGTGTTAGCCAGGATGGTCTCGATCTCCTGACCTCGTGATCCGCCCGTCTCGGCCTCCCAAAGTGCTAGGATTACAGGCTTGAGCCACCGCGCCCGGCCGCCGGGCCAATTTTTAAATTTTGTGTAGAGACGGGAGGCTGGCCATGTTTCCCAGGCTGGTCTCGAACTCCTGGCCTCAAGTGATCTTCTACCCCAGCCTTTCAAAGTGCTGGGATTACAGGCATGAG
>NW_016856437.1:0-1078 GCF_001698545.2 Rhinopithecus bieti | reverse complement strand
GAGTTCATGTCCATTGCAGGGACATGGATGAAGCTGGAAACCCTCATTCTCCGCAAACTAACACGGGAACAGAAAACCAAATACCACATGTCTCACTCATAAGTGGGAGTTGAACAATGAAAACACAAGGACACAGGGACGGGAACATCACACACTGGGTCCTGTTAGGTGGTAGGGGGCTAGGGGAGGAATAGCATTAGGAGAAATGCCTAATGTAGGTGACGGGTTGACAGGTGCAGCAAACAACCATGGCACATGTATACCTATGTAACAAACCTGCATGTTCTGCACATGTACCCCAGAACTTAAAGTATAATAAAGAAAAAAATTCCCTGTTCAAAAGCACCTTTTTTTTCCTTTCAGTTTTTATAGAAGTCCGACACAAATACCTGTGCTTTCTTTTTTACTGCCAGGAGAAGGCAAATATCATTGACAAAATCCTTGCCTATTTACATTTACTCTCATGTGTCATTTTGGTTATTGCTTTCAAGGTGAACCTGATCAAGAGATTAATGAGTCCTTGTGAATATGTGAAGGAATAGTTGTAATCATTTTCCTCCCAAGAAAGGAGTCCCTCAATTCAAGTATGATTTACTTTCTGTTTATGGCAATAGCTGCAGGAATGCATTGTACAGGTATTAACATGCGTTAAGGCATAAATCACAGAAATACAGGGACAGAGGGAGAGAAAGGAAAGATTACTATTTTAGGCAAACAAGGGAGCTTTATACGCTGGTTGTGAAACCTGCCTTGTCGGGGTTAGCAGAGCTAATTCTGTCAAGGCTCAGTGAAGTTTGACACAACCGCATTCACAAGAAAGCTGCAAAGGTCGTATTATGCACTGTGTACCTTTGGGGAGCTTAACAGAACCAATTTGGACCAATTCTGTCAAAAGAACATCTAAGTAACCTAGAAGAATAAGTCTTTGAAAAGAAGTTTATGAGGCTTGGGAATGGAAAGCAGGAGAGGGCTATATGTCAAACTATTTTTCTCCCTGAGTCAAAATTGGGTATCACTACTTTTGAAAAGCTTTGCCATTCACAAGAAAAGAATGCTAGATAGAAGCATTAACGCAGAG
>NW_016856436.1:12027-12938 GCF_001698545.2 Rhinopithecus bieti | reverse complement strand
CCGCCCGTCTCGGCCTCCCAAAGTGCTGGGATTACAGGCTTGACCCACCGCGCCTGGCCTCCATTACTTTTTATGGTAGGCTAATATCCCATTGTATGGACGTGACGCATTTTGTTCACCCATTCATCAGTTGATGAATGTTTGACTTGTTTCTACTTTTTGGCTATTATGAGCAATTATTCTATAAACACTCATGTATGATGTTTTGTGCACAGACACGTGTTTTCATTTCTCTTGGATATATAACTAGGAGTGAAATACCCAGTTCATATGGTAACTCTATGCTTTACATTGTGAAGACCTGACAAACTGTTTTCCAAAGCAGCTGTGCCATTTTATGTTCTCACCAGCATTTTGTGAATAAAGAGGTTGAATAAGATCAGATAAAGTTTAGTTTTCTCAAATCGGTTTTGGTTATAATTATTTTAGGGCATCTTGCTTAACAGTTTGAAGTGATCAAAATTAATACTTTTAAATCACCCGCTGGGTGGCTCACGCCAGTAATCCCAGCACTTTGGGAGGCCGAGGCCGGTGGATCACCTGAGTTCGGGAGTTCAAGACCAACCTGGCCAACATGATGAAACCCCGTCTCTACTAAAAATAGCTGGGTGTGGTGGCGCATGCCTGTAATCCCAGTTACTTGGGCCACTGAGACAGGAGAATCGCTTGAACCTGGGAGGCAGAGGTTGCAGTGAACCAAGATCTCCCCACTGCACTCCAGCCTGGGTGACAGAGCAAGATTCCATCTCAAAAATAATGAATAAATATTAAAAATGAATCACCCTTATCCTTCAAAACTGACTCTAACTCTTCTAACTCTTGTCATATGTATTGCTTTATCTTATAAGAAAAGGTAAGTCAAGTTGCAAATAAACATCTGAAATGCCAAAAAAAAAAAAAAAAAAAAAAAA
>NW_016856436.1:4728-7810 GCF_001698545.2 Rhinopithecus bieti | reverse complement strand
AAAAACTCGGCGATATTGTGGGCTCAGTTCCAGACCATTGCAATAAACTGAAATACTGATAAATACAAATCTCTCAGGTATTTTTTTTTTTTTTTTTTTTGGTTTCCTAATGCATATAAAAAATATGTTTACATTAAGCTATAGTCTATTAAATGTGCAAGAGCATTATGTCTTTTAAAATGTATATACCATAATTTACAAATATTGCTAAAAAACGCTGAAGATCATCTGAGCCTTCAATGGATAGTAATCTTGTTGATGGTGGAAGGCCTTACCTCGATGTTGATGGTTACTGACTGATCAGAGTAGTGGTTGCTGAAGGTTGGAGTGGCTGTGGCTTTTTTTTTTTTTGGAGAGACAGGGTTTTGCCATGTTACCCAGGCTGGTATTGAATTCCTGGACTCAAGTAATTCTTCTGTCTTGGACTCCCAAAGTGCTGGAAGTACAGGCATGAGCCACACCACGCCTGGCCTGGCAATTTCTTAAAATAAGACAACAGTGATGTCTGCTGCATCAGTTGACTCTTCCTTTCACAAAAGATTTCTCTGTAGTCTGCCATGCTGTTTGATAGCATTTTACCCATTGTAGAACTTCATTTAAAATTGGAGTCAGTCCTCTCACTGCTGCCACTTTATCAACTAAGCTTATGTAATATTCTAAATCCTTTTTTGTATTTCAACAATGTCCTCAGGATCTTCACCGGTAGTAGTTTATATGTCAAGAAACCATTTTGTTTGCTCATCCTTAAGAAGCAACTCCTCATCTGTTAAAATTTTATCATGAGACTAGAGCAATTCAGTCCCATCTTCAGGCTCCACTTCTAATTCTAGTTCTCTTGCCATTTCTACCACATCTGCAGTGACTTCCTTCACTGAAGTCTTCAGCCTCTCAAAATCGTGCATGAGGGTTGGAATAAACTTCTTCCAAACTCCTGTTAATGTTAGTATTTCGACTCTTCTCCCATGAATCATGAATGTTCTTAATGGTATCTAGAATGGTGAACATTTTCCAAATAATTTTCAATTTAGTTTACACAGATGTATGAGAGGACTAACAATTTAATGCAGCTATATCCATGGAAAATATATTTATTAAATAATGAGATTTGAATATCAAAATTATTCTTTGATTCATGGACTATAGAATGGATGTTGTATTAGCAAGCATGAAAACAACTTTAATCTCCTTGTATGTCTCCATTAGAGCTCTTGGCTGACCAGGTACATTGGCAATGAGCAGTAGTATGTTAAAAGCAATCTGTTTTCTCAGCAGCAGATCTGAACAGTTGGGTTAAAATATTCAGTAAATCATGCTGAGAAAATATGTGCTGTCATTCAGGCTTTGATGTTCCATTTATAGAGTTCAGCCTCAGTTCATTTAGTGTAATTCTTAAGTGCCCTAGGTTTTGCAGAATGGTCAATGAACATTGGTTTCAACTTAAAGTTGTCAAACGCATTAGCTGCTAACAAGAGAATCAGTCTGTCCTCTGAAGCTTTGAAGCTATGAATTGACTTCTTTCCCTGTGCAAGTCCTAGATGGTGTCTTCTTTCACTATATGGCTGTTTCATCTACATTGAAAATATGCTGTTTAGTGTAGCCACCTTCATGAATTATTTTAGCTGGATCTGGGTAACTACCTGAAGTTTCTTCATCAGCACTTGCTGCTTCACCTTGCACTTTTGTGCTATGAAGATAGCTATTTTCCTTCAACCTCATGAACTAACCCCTGCTAGCTTCAACGTTTTCTTCTGCAGCTTCCTTACCTCTCAGCCTTCATAGAATTAATCTTTCTCTGGATTAGACTTTAGCCTAAAGAAATGTTGGGACTTGTTTGATCTTCTATTCAGACCGCTAAAACTTTCTCAATATTAGCAGTAAAGCTGTTTTGCTTTTTTGTAATTAATGTGTTAACTGGAATATAACTTTTACTTTCCTTCAAGACCTTGTCCTTTGCAGTCACAACTTGGCAAACTATTTGGTGCAAGAGGTCTAGCTTTTGGCTTATCTTGGCTTTTGACATGTCTTTCTCACTAAGCTTAATCATTTCTAGCTTTTGATATAAAGTTAGATATGCGTGACTCTTTTCACTTGAACACATAAGATGCTGTTTTATGGTTATTAATTGGCTTGATTTCAGTATTGTTGTGTGTCAGGAAATAGGCCAGAGGAAAAGAGAGAGATGGGAAAATGGTTGGTTAGTGGAGTAATCATAACACACACATTTACTGATTGTTTGCCCTCTTATCTGGGCATGGTTTGTGGTATCCAAAGCAGTTGTAATAGTGACATCCAAGATCACTAATCACCATAACAGATATAATAATAATGAAAAGTTTGGAATATTGTGAGAGTCACCAAAATGTGACACAGAGACACAAAGTAAGCACATGCTGTTAGAAAACAGCATCGATAGAAGTGTTGGACACAAGGTTGCCTCAGATCTTCAATATGTAAAAAACGCACCTCTAAAGAACAACAAAGTGAAGTGCAGTGAAATGTGGTATGCTTCTAAATGTTATATTATTGTGTTTACAACATGCTGCGCTGAGCAATTTACAGATGTTATATCTAATTTTCAAAATAGTCCTTCTGAAGAAGAGGAATTACAAACTCACTCTGGAGCTTAAGAAAAGCGGGTAACATATTGTGGTGAGAGTTAATTAACTTTCCTAAGATCACAAATTATAAAGTGCCAAAACAAAAAATCAAGGCCAAGTCAGTCTGACCCTAAGAATAATGCTTCTCCCAGAACTTTACATCACTTGGATGAAATGTATCCAAGAGTTATTCTCAGCAGTTAAGATCTGGCCACTAAGGAAGTAAGGCTTTCTGACAAATCTGTCATAGATGGGCCATTCAGAGAGTGAGCTAAATATAAAGGAAAGAAAATAAGAGGCGAGGCCTCCTGTACTATTTTAATGATATGCACATCCTTTAAAAGGTGTCTCATTTTAATGTCTTTTCCCCCAGAATAATATCAGAGCGACAGGAAACCCATTCTGTCGTTGATATCCAATGCCATATCTATTTTTCTCAGTGATGCACTGCTTTTTGATCCAAATAATGATATTTATTAGTTTGG
>NW_016856436.1:0-1927 GCF_001698545.2 Rhinopithecus bieti | reverse complement strand
CTGCATTCCAGCCTGGGCTACAAGAGCAAAATTCATTCTCAAAAAAAAAAAAAAAGGCAGAGTTACTATCTTATCAGTTCTTGGCCAACCATGTGCACAACTGAATACTGAAAAGTTAATACATTCTTTATCAACCTTGCCTTACAAATACTATGACGATATCCTTTCTTGAAGCTAGTTTATTGAGTTTTAATTGATAATCATTTAAAAGAAAAATATTTCAATAATAATGCAACTTTAATAAGGGCATGGAATTCATTCGTTGGGTCATTTTCATATTTTTTGGTCCAATTTTTTAAATTAGAAGATAAAACACAGAGTGCTACAGAGTGACCTAAGAATGAATTGAGATACAATACTAACAAATAGAATTCAGTACTTGAGCTCCAGATTCCCTGTTGTTCCCTGTAGCCAAATATTTTCAAGTATCAGAATATAATAGGTTAATATCTGAACTTTGAAGAGTATCTGCCCCTAAAATAAAATAAGACTTATGTCCTTGTAGGCTGACTTTAGCATTTTTTTCTTTTTTCTTGTACAACCCGCAACATAACATTTGGTATATTGTTCCAGTTCTATGATCATTAGCAGCCTTTGGAGTACTGTAGGTGGCAAAATGAAGCGAAGAAAAGAAGAGTTTTCAAATTCTTTATGAAGCTAAGACTTTAGGAGAATTGAGATTTTTTAATGAGCTCTACTCCAATTGCTTACTTAATAGTTCATGTTTACACTGGGGAGCCATTGTTTGCACACTACCCATGTGACAAGTGATTCATAACCAGAATATATAAGGAGCTCAAATAGCTCTATAGGAAAATATTAATAATACCATCAAAATGGGCAAAATATATCAATAGACATTTCTGAAAAGAAGACACACAAATCTCATACAAGTATCTGAAAAGGTGCTCAACATCATTGAACATCAGATAAATGCAAATCTAAACTACAATGAGATATCTTCTCACCCCAGTTAAAATGGCTTTTATCCAAAAGACAGGCAATAACATATGCTAGTGCAGATGTGGAGAGAAGGGAACCCTACTAGTACAGTGTTGGTGGAAATGTAAATTAGTACAATCACTATAGAGAACAGTTTGGAGTTCCCTCAAAAAACCAAAATTGAGCTACCATATGATCCAGCAATCCCATTGCTTGATATATACCAGAAAGAAAGGAAACCAGTATATTGAAGAGACATTTGCACTCCTATGTTTGTTGCAGCACTGTTTGCAATAGCTAAGATTTGTAAGCAACCCAACTTTCCATCAACAGATGAATGGAGAAAGAAAATGTGGTACATACACACAATGGTATACTATTTAGTCATAGTAAAGAATGAGATCTTGCCATTTGCAACAACATCTATGGAAATGAAGACCATTACGTTAAGTGAAATAAACCAGACACAGAAAGACAGACATTGCATGTTCCCACTTTTTTGTGGGATCTAAAATAAAGTCAATTGAACTCAGAACATAGAAAGTTGAAGGATGGTTACCAGAGTCTGGGAACAGTAGCCGGGGTTTGGGATGAGGTGGAGATGGTTAATGGGTCCAAAATATAGAAAGAATAAATAAAACTACAATTTGGTGACACAATAGCATCACTATAACCAATAATAATTTAATTGTACATTTTAAAATAAAGAGTGTAATTGGATTGTTTTAAATTAAAAGGATAAATGCTTGAGGAGACCAATATCCCATTCCCCATGATGAGATTATTTCACTTTGCACACATGTATCAAAACATCTCAGGTACTCCATAAATATATACACCTGCTATGTACCCACAAAATGAAATACAAAATTAGAAATTAAAAAAATAAAAGTATCATGATTTCAATTCCCATGAAGAGTATTTGAAATTAGTGAACACATTTTTTCTTGTTAAATTACACATGGTATTATTAACATATCTTTAG
>NW_016856435.1:0-507 GCF_001698545.2 Rhinopithecus bieti | reverse complement strand
AAAGACACACATAGGCTCAAAATAAAGGGATAGAGGAAGATTTACTAAGTCAATGGAAAGCAAAACAAAACAAAACAAAACAAAACAAAACAAAACAAAAAAAAAACAAAAAAAAAGCAGGGGTTTAAGGGGTTGAAATACTAGTGTCTGATAAAACAGACTTTAAACCAACAAAAATCAAAAAAGACAAAGAAGGGCATTACATAATGGTAAAGCAATCAATGCAACAAGAAGAGATAACTATCCTAAATAAATATGCACCCAATGCAGGAGCACCCAGATTCATAAAGCAAGTTCTTAGAGACCTACAAAGAGACTAAGACTCCCACACAACAACAGTGGGAGACTTCAACACCCACCCTGTTATTATTAGACAGATCAACAAGACAGAAAATTAACAAGAATATTCAGGACTTGAACTCAGCTCTGGATCAAGCTGACCTAATAGACATCTGCAGAACTCTCTACCCTAAATCAACAGAATATATATTCTTCTCAGCACCACAT
>NW_016856434.1:0-1075 GCF_001698545.2 Rhinopithecus bieti | reverse complement strand
AAAAAAAAAATTGGAGTAAAGGTTGGAGCCCATCTTGGGACCCTTTTTCTTCTTCACTCCCTTCGCTGGGTGATCTCATTTAGCCACAAGGTTCCGAAGACCATCTATATCCTGACAACTCCCAAGTTTATATTTCCAGCCCAGACATCTCCTCTGAACACCAGAGTCAACCCCACTTGAATATCTAAACAGCATCTCTCTCAAACCAAACTCAGATTTTTTTTTTAAGACAGTCTCGCTCTTGTCGCCCAGGCTGGAGTGCAAAGGCACGATCTCGGCTCATTGCAACCTCTGCCTTCCAGGTTCAAGTGATTCTCTTGCCTCAGCCTCCTGAGTAGCTGGGATTACAGGTGCGTGCTACCACGCCTGGATAGTTTTTGTATTTTTAGTAGAGATGGGGTTTCAACATGTTGGCCAGGCTGGTCTCGAACTCCTGACCTCAAAGGATCTGCCCGCCTCGGCTTCCCAAAGTGCTAGGATTACAGGCCTGAGCCACTGCACCCAGCCAAAAAAAAAAAGTTTAATTAGTAAGGATCAATTATTAATCCTTAATGAATGAGAGTGCTCATTCAACAGTTTTGAATGTCTAATTATATTATGGCTATGTGGTGTTTTTTATTTTACCTAATTCCACGGTGATCAGAGAGTACATTCTGTGTGGCTTTTAATCCTTTTGAATTTTTTGAGACTTGCTTTATGGCTCAGTTTATATTCTGTGTGCACTTGAAAATAACATGTACCATGCCTGGTTGAATGAGTATTCTATGTATGTGAATTAGTTCAAGTTTGTTGATCATGTTGATAAAATATTCCATATCCTTATTTTATTTGTGTATTTATTTATTTGTTGAGACGGAGTTTCACTCTTGTTGTCCAGGCTGGAGTGCAGTGGCGCAATCTTAGTTCATCGCAACCTCCGCCTCCCGGGTTCAAGCATTATCCTGCCTCAACCTCCTGAGTAGCTGGGATTAAAGGCATGCACCACCATGCCCAGCTAATTATTTTGTATTTTAGTAGAGAGGGGCTTCTCCATGTTCGTCAGGCTGGTCTTGAACTCCCGACCTCAGGTGATCCA
>NW_016856433.1:0-1467 GCF_001698545.2 Rhinopithecus bieti | reverse complement strand
GGCTTACTGCAGCCTCCACCTCCCCGGCCCAGGCCTCCAGTGATCTGCTCAGCTCGGCCTCCCAAAGTGCTGAGATTACAGGCCGACGTGCCTGATTTGACATTTCTTTCTTTTTAGACGGAGTCTTGTTTTGTCGCCCAGGCTGGAGTGCATCTCGGCTCACTGCAACCTCCGCCTCCTGGGTTCAAGCGATTCTCCTGCCTCAGCCTCCCAAGTAGCTGGGACTACAGGCGCCTGCCACCTCGCCCGGCTAGTTTTTTGTATTTTTAGTAGAGACGGAGTTTCACCAACGGAGTTTCACCATGTTAGCCAGGATGGTCTCGATCTCCTGACCTCGTGATCCGCCCGTCTCGGCCTCCCAAAGTGCTGGGATTACAGGCTTGAGCCACCGCGCCCGGCCTTAAAATACACTCCTTACAGCAGCCAGCAGGCCAATGGATGCAGCCCTCCCCTGACTATCTCCTGGCTTCATCCCCGTCCACTTTCCCCAGGGTCCCCTGCACTGCAGCCACACTGACCTTCTCACCAAGGCCTCTGCACTTGCTGTTTGCTCTGCCTGGGAAGCTTTTCCTCCATATGTTCCCATGGCTCAATCCCCATTCAATCTCTGCTTACCTATAACCTCCCTAAAGAGGTTATAGGTCTGCTGCCACCTCATTCTCTCCCCTAGTCACTACCTGGTATCATATCCTACATCTATTACTACATTGGGTCTCTTTGGTCTGCCCCCAGACCTGGACTGTCTCATTTACTATCATAACTCAATGCCTGGCCCAGGGAAACCACACAGCTCACACTTAGCAATCATTGATCTAAGGGTCTCCAGCTCCCCGTTCTGCCAGGAATCCCCTGACTTTAATCAAAGGTGATTCTTACCTGCTGAAGACCCGTGAAATCAGAGCGAACCATATATTTCTGGAATAAACATAAACCACTCAGCAACTGTACTAGGGAGCAGCATGTAAACACGCGGCCCACCGCCTGGTGTTCCAGCACCTGCATCGGCTAGTTTGTAAGAACAGAGGCTGTGGCTGGGGGCGGTGACTCACCCCTGTAATCCCAGCACTTTGGGAGGCTGAGGCAGGTGGATCACCTGAGGTCAGGAGTTCGAGACCAGCCTGGCCAAGATGATGAAACCCCATCTCTACTAAAAATATAAAAAATCAGCTGGGTGTGATAGCAGGCACCTATAATCCCAGCTACTCAGGAGGCTAAGGCAGGAGAATCACTTGAACTCAGGAGGCAGAGGTTACAGTGAGCCAAGATCGTACCACTGCACTCCAACCTGGGCAACGAGAGCAAAACTCCATCTCAAAAAAAAAAAAAATCAGAGTCTGCCATTGAGAGAAAAGGCTTCCTACTTTATGATTCCCCTCCTTAACATAAAATTAGAGAAAAGAAAAACAGTTGTTCCTGGTTTTCTTTCCCAGTCTCTGAATTTGCAGGGAAATAAACATTTTTTTTTTT
>NW_016856432.1:0-511 GCF_001698545.2 Rhinopithecus bieti | reverse complement strand
GTGCATTCAATCTTTTGCAAATGCATCATTTCATTTAAAATATATCAAGAAAAACAGCCTTTAACAGATAGATAGTAGGTTAAAGACGAGTATTTCAATAGACTTTTCAGATTATGTGGATATAATTCTTTGATACTACTCCAAAATTAACAAGCAGTGACTTCTTTGAGACACATTTTAAATGAGATATCCGCATCCATATTAATATTACATTAAAATTCATTGATTTGTCATGCAATTTGAATGGCCCTTTTTCTCATGCATGGTTTTGAAACATTATGCATTGGTCACTTGGGAAATATTGGTTCACTGAATAATAAAAATTTTCCAATTATCAGCATATTTTATTACATAAGATAAAACATTACATTCATTAATATCACTATTATTCCCTTCAGTAACGTCTCTTTAAGTACTGGGAAACTGTGAATGCCATAGTAATGAACATATTTTCCAAAATTTTAATTTTAGCTTAAAAGCTTACATTTTATCATTGGCAAAACAGCTTCAT
>NW_016856431.1:0-1120 GCF_001698545.2 Rhinopithecus bieti | reverse complement strand
ACATTCATTTTACTAGAAGATCGTAGAAGTTAAAGACTTAAACTTTGGCAATTAAGACAGCATACCAAAATGCAAATACCTGGTTGAAATGGATCAAATGTTCCATCTGCATGTTAAACAAAAGCAATTGTTATGCTTGTGCACATGGCAAGCCAGAGGCCCTGATTGTCCCCCTTCCACTAAGGTGGTCCTCCAGTCAACCAGGCATGGACTGCATGGTAGCTCTTTTCCAGGATTCTACAGCCTGGAGTAATAAGTCATGCCAAGCTTTCTGCTATATCCCTAAGTCCCTGCGGGTCAGCCCCCGAGGGCCATCCAGCTTCCATCTCCCAACACCAAGTTCACTTCATGTCTTTCATGGCAAGGAGGAAACTTAGTATTCCTTGGAGACCTGAAGGGATGCAGTGAGCTTAAGAATTTTCAAGAGCTTATCAATCAGTCAGTCCTTGTTCATCCCCAAGCAGATGTGAGGTGGTACTGTGGTGGACCTTTACTGGGCACTCTGCCAAATAACTAGAGTGGCACTTGTGCTTTAGTCCATTTGGCTATCCCTTTCACCCTGGCATTTCATCAATCAAAATAATAATAATAAGAAGAAGATGTCGTAAAGTGAGAGAAGACCCTTATAGGTCTTTCAACTCTCACATCTATTTAGATGCAATTAGAACCCCACAAGAAATACCAGATCAATTTAAAACTTGAAATCAAATAGTTACAGGACTTAAGTTAATATTTTGGTAAATGACAGTCAAAAAAATATAGATTAGATAAACTACATCTATTACAACCAACAGCAACAAGTTTTTCATGAGTTAAAAAAACTCATGTCGGCCCCAGCCCTGAGGCTGCCTGACCTGACAAAACTCGTTACACTCTATATGTAAAAAAAAAAAAAAAAAAAAACCCTTGGGGTTTTAACCCAAACTTGGGGGCCCCGGCCAAGGCCCGGGCCCCCTCCCCAAAAAAAAAAAACCAGGTTTCCAAAGACTGGCAGCCATGTTCAAGGGCCCTGGCAGCAATGGCCCTGTTAGCATAAGAAGCAGATAAGCTAACTCTTAGGCAAAACCTAAAGTCCCCCCATGTTGTGGTGATTTTAATAAATACCAAAGGACACCATTAG
>NW_016856430.1:0-1478 GCF_001698545.2 Rhinopithecus bieti | reverse complement strand
GAGACAGCCTCTCTCTGTCGCCCGGGCTGGAGTGCAGGGGCGCCATCTCAGTTCACTGCAACCTCTGCCCCTGGGTTCAAGCGATTCTTCTGTCTTAGCCTTCCGAGTAGCTGGGACTACAGGCACCCGCCACCATGCCCAGCTAATTTTTGTATTTTTAGTAGTGATGTGGTTTTGCCATATTGGCCAGGCAGGTCTCGAACTCCTGACGTCATGATCCATCTGCCTCAGCCTCCCAAAGTGCTGGAATTACAGGCGTGAGGCACTGTGCCCAGCCAGGTTGCTTTTCAATAACCTTGCTGAGATATAACTTACATACCATACAATTTTTCCATCCGAAGTCTACAATTCACTGCTTTTAATATATTCAGAAAGTTGTACAAGCATCACTACCATCAGTGTTAGGACTTTGTTTTAGACGGAGTCCTGCTCTGTCTCCCAGGCTGGAGTGCAGTGACGCGATCTCGGCTCACTGCAAGCTCCACCTCCTGGGTTCAGGCCATTGTCCTGCCTCAGCCTCCCGAGTAGCTGGGACTACAGGCGCCCGCCACCTCGCCCGGCTAATTTTCTGTATTTTTAGTAGAGACGGGGTTTCAACTGTGTTAGCCACGATGGTCTCCATCTCCTGACCTTGTGATCCGCCCGCCTCAGCCTCCCAAGGTGCTGGGATTATAGGCGTGAGCCACCGTGCCCGGCCAATTTTAGGACATTTTTATCACCCTAGAAAGGAACCCCACACCCCTCAGCCATCACTCTCAATCTCTCGGTCCCTCCCAACCCTAAACATCTATCCATCAGCTTTCTGTCTGCATAGATTGGCCCATTCTGGACAGTTCATGTCAGTGTGTGTAACGTGCATCAGAACTTCATTTCTTTTTAATTTGCTGAGTAATATCCCACTGTTTGAATAGACTACATTTTGGGTTGTATCGCCTCACACAGAGGACTCTCTTCCCTGAAGGCCAGCCCCAGGTTGGAGCAAGCGTGTGTGAGGGAGATCGTGACTGGTGGAATGACCAAGCTGGTCCCACCTGCACGGTGGCCTCAGAGGAGGGTGATGTCAGTAGAGCTGGGGGGCAGCCCGAAGGCGGCCAAGGTGAGAAGGAAGCGGGGCACTGCAAATTTGGGTGGTTGAGGGAGGGAGGAGTTTTTGTCAGATCTCCTGTGTCCTAAAAAGAATAACCTAAGTACCTTGACAAGCCCAGTGGAAATAAAAGAGCAGAGGTGCAATAGCTCTGGAGACAGGGAAGCAGAACAGGGAGGGGTGCATCAGGGAGCTGGTAGAGACGCTTCTAAAGCCAGAGGGAGGACGGATGCTCCCTTTCCCTGGACAGGGAAGAGGATGAGAAGAGCTTATAGAGGCATCCATCCTGTGCTTGGGAGGCTGAGGTGGGAGGATCGCTTGAGCCCAGGAGTTCAAGACCAACCTGGAAACATAGCAAGACCCTGTTGCTACCAAAATTTTTTTTTTTTTTTTT
>NW_016856429.1:0-1467 GCF_001698545.2 Rhinopithecus bieti | reverse complement strand
GTTTGATTTTACATTTCAG
Organism: Rhinopithecus bieti; assembly: GCF_001698545.2. Lineage (NCBI taxonomy): Eukaryota > Metazoa > Chordata > Mammalia > Primates > Cercopithecidae > Rhinopithecus > Rhinopithecus bieti. Next base: position 1,448 of record NW_016856429.1, on the reverse strand, counting down.
AAGGTAGATGGAACCTAAGACTGTGGAGGCATTCCAGGAGTTTTAAGCCTCAGATGCCCCTTTTCTCCATGGAGACAGTTCCCAAAAAGAAACTATTTAGTTTGAAGAGTATAAAGCTTTCTTTCCTTCTCAAAAGAGATTAAAGAGACAGAGTGTATGCATACATAAGTCAGGTTCAAAACTTCTGGGTTCCTTATCTACAGCACAGACCATGGCTTGTGTAGAGTGACATGGAACTGGCTCTCATCACTTTTCCTCAGAAAATGAGAGAATTGGAGTAAATGAGATCTGGAACAGTTATTGCAGCAAGTTGGTGATAGTTAATACATTCTCTTCTCCAGGAACCTGGGGTCTGCTTTCAGGATAATATGAATAAATGTAGATATTAAAAATGCATCACTCATATTCTGATATGTTTCAATATACTGAAAGAATATATGTGCATGAATCTCAGAGCCTCAGAGCTTGGTAATGTATGTGCACATGCAGCTAAACCCAACAAAAACACAGGGAAAGGAAACACGCACACACACACACACACACACACACACACACACACACACACACACACAATGCTGTCTAGCAGCGACTACAGTTTACATAGTCATAATCATGTAAAACCTGAGATTTACATATGTCTGTTTTTTGAAAGATATTTTACTGCTATTTCTTTTTCCAGTTGTTTACTTTCCTGTGCAATTTTATATTTGTAATTTTTTTTGAGATGGAGTCTTGCTCTGTTGCCCAGGCTGGAGTGCAGTGGCATAATCTCAGCTTACTGCAACATCCACCTCCCGGGTTCAAGTGATTCTCCTGACTTGGCCACCTAAGTAGCTGAGATTACAGGCACATGCCATCATGCCTGGATAGTTTTTGTACTTCTAATAGAGATGGGGTTTCACCATGTTGGCCTGGCTGGTCTTGAACTCCTAGTCTCATGTGATCCACCATAGCCTCCCAAAGTGCTGGGATTACAGGAATGAGCCACTGCACCTGGCCTTGAAATTCTTGTATTTTCCCAAATAGACCATTTGCTTGAAAAGTCATCTCTTTATATCTTATTTATGTTTTTAAAATTTATTTTATTTAAAAAACTGGATGTTCCTCTGTCACCTAGGCTGGAGTGCAATGGCAGGTCCATAACTCACTGCAACTTGAAACTCCTGGGCTCAAGCAGTCCTCTTGCCTTAGTCTTTCAAAGCACTGGAATTATAGGTATGAGCCACCATGCCCACCTATCTCTTTACATTTTCATTTCATGTTAATTTTATGTTATCAAAGAACATAAAATGACTCCACAGGTGAAGTCACTCTTGATCTTTCACTCTTTGTGGCTAAGATAATGCACAGGTTTTCAATGGCAGCCTTGTCAATTAGGACCACTTACTTTATGATCCTGGTTCTTGCTATCATCTTTGAGATTTAGAAGTTGCAAATGGAACAACAGC
>NW_016856428.1:0-2074 GCF_001698545.2 Rhinopithecus bieti | reverse complement strand
CTATAAGTTCCATTTATAGAGTCTTATTAAATTGGCATCGTTCTAAAACATATAAGCAAAGATGAATAGTTTGACAATGTAAAAATTTTAAACTCCTGTGTATCAAAACAACAGGAACCACATATAAAAAATAACAAACCAACTGAAATATTTGAGGAAACAAACCAATAGTTAATATAAAACACTCCACAAACTAAGCAGAATAAATGAACTCCCTGATGGGCAAAAGCAATTCACAAAAGAAAATTAAACATATAAAAAGTACTTGACCTCACGAGTAATAAAAGGAATGAAAAATGAAGCAATAACAAAATATTCTAGAGGACGTAATATCCCAGAGGCACTGCACCATCCCTGGCCGGTTTCCCTAAACTCAGCCTACACCTTTGTACCTTTTCTTTTATTAGATGTCCCTCAATTGCCCAGGTTTAGCGTGCCACCTGTTTCCTGTCAGGCCCTGACTGATGCTGGCAAGATGTATGAAATCAGAATCTAAGTTCTATTTATAAGAAAATTCATTAGCAGCATTACCTATAATAGCAAAACTCAAAACAGAAACAAATAACCAAAATAAGAGACTGATTAAGCAAATTATGATACCTCTATATAGAATATAAAATATAGATGGGTGCAGTGGTGTGTGCCTGTAATCCTAACTACTTGGGAGGCTGAGGCAGGAGGATCACTTGAACCCAGGAGTTCAAGGCTAGTCTGAAAACATGGTAAGACCCCGCCTCAAAACAAACAAAATAATATAAAATATATTAACAATCATCTTCTTAAAGAATATTACTGAAAAGATGAAGCATACACAGTATATTCCTAAACTAAAACACACAAAATTGTGTATATAATAATGTCCCATTTTGTTAAAAAAATTTAATGGGGAAAACATTAAATCATATAATGTTACATTTTAATTAAGAGTATATAAATATGTGCTTACATATCTTATATATAAAACAGTATATGTGTTGTTTGTTTTATATGTTTTATAATATACCATGTTACATTTATATTTTATATACAATATATACTCTCTATATAGATTTATTGATTCATTTTATTGTGTCACTTTTATAAAGAATTCTCTACATCTCTACCGGTACACGTTTATGTCATGTATCTGTTATATAAACCACATAATATACATGTTACAAATCACATACACGTATATACATGCATGAATGTACAGTGCTCTCCCACGTGTCATCCGAGGTCACTCAGTCCTCTGGGACTGAAATAAAACGGGTTATATCCTCCAGTTCACGTTGGTGTAAAGTACAACGAACAGTGTCCTCCTCAAGTTTATCCAGATTCCCAGGGGCTCACTGCTGCCTCTGGACTATGGGGTTTATTCTTAGACCAACTAGACTTCTTTTTTCCCTTCTCTGCCCCAGCTCAGAGGTGGGATTCAGTCATTTCTCTGGATTCCTCCAAAACCACCTTCGCAAGGAAAATGAGCATGTGGCAGGTGTTTTATATCTTTCTTTTTTTCTTTTAGAGATCGGATCTGGCTCTGTTGCCCAGGCTGGTCTTGAACTCCTGGGCTCAAGCAATCCTCCCACCTCGGCCTCCCAAAGTGCTGGGATTACAGGCGTGAGCCTGCACCAAGCCCAGCCTAGCGTTCTCTCAATGTTCAGAGCGGCACAGCGTGGTTGTCTCTTGCGTAGAAAGCTCCCCGCTGCTTGCAGGGCTCTGGCTGCCGGGGTGGGGCGGGGCCTGGGGCGGCGCTGTTTGCGTCCCTCCAGGCTGGCCTTCCCTCTAGGATTTTCTCGCTTCAGTGTATCCGCCACCTTCCCATCTTGTGCTACACCTCCTGGCATTACAGACAAGGCCCCTTGATGACTGTGACAGACATCCGGGTCTGGGATAGAAGATAACAAGGAGAAAGCCTTACCAGTCCATCCTCCCACAGCCACCAGGAGGAGTGAGAACGATGCCAGCACAGCTCAGCACACAGCACACAGCACAGCGCACAGCACAGAGCACGTAGAGCGCAGCACACAACAAAGCACACAGCGTACGGAGCATAGCACAGAACGCACACGCACAGCACACAGCGCACAGCACA
>NW_016856427.1:0-436 GCF_001698545.2 Rhinopithecus bieti | reverse complement strand
GACTGTGATGCACACACACACACCAGACTATGATGCACACACACGAAGACTATGATGCACACACACACACACACACCAGACTATGATGCACAGACACACACACCAGACTGTGATGCACACACACACACCAGACGATGATGCACACACACCAGACTATGATGCACACACACACACACACACCAGACTGTGATGCACACACACACACCAGACTATGATGCACACACACACAGCGGACTATGATGCACACACACGCCCGACTGTGATGCACAGACACACACAGACACCAGACTGTGATGCACACACACACCAGACTATGATGCACACACACACACACACACACACAGTGGATTATGATGCACACACACACACACCAGACTATGATGCACACACACGCTGGACTACGATGCACACACACACACCGGACTATGATGCACAC
>NW_016856426.1:0-2087 GCF_001698545.2 Rhinopithecus bieti | reverse complement strand
AAAAAAAAAAAAAAAAAAAGAAGGTGGAAACGAAAATGCCCTATATAGGGCTGCCAGGTTTTGCAAATTGAACTACATAACACCCCGTTAAATTTGAATTTCAGGTAAACAAAAAATGAAGTGTTAGTATAAGCATGACACATGCAATATTTGGGACATATACTAAATTTTTTTGTTTGATTATCTCAAATTCAAAATTAATTGGATATACTGTATTTTATCTAAAAACCCACCCTTCATTACCTAGGTTCAGAAATCACACACCATCACTTCTGCCATATTTAACTAGCCATGCTGAGCAGCTGTGATTCAATGGGAGAGGAAACTACACAAAGGTGTAGACACCAGGAGGTGAAGATGACTGGGTGCTACTTTGGAGGCTAAAACGCAGATTTGCTACCTGTCACCAAAGGGTTTCTCCAGGGATCCATTCAGTTTCCTCACATTTTTCCCCAAAAAGGAGTGATCATTCAGCATCTATGATCACAATATTATGGTATCAAGACACAAAATAAGAGTAAGAGTAATTCCCCTGAAGGAAGGGGAACGTGAACAATGTAAGCTTTTCTTGAAGCCACTTCCTCAACAGTAGATCGATGTTTGCATATGTGTCTAATTTTAATATCTATTCAAAATTATATTTTTACCTACTATGCAAAAGGTTTCCAAACAGTGATGCTTTCCTTTCTTTTTTTTTTTTTTTTTTTGAGATGGAGTCTCACTCTGTTGCCCAGGCTGGAGTGCAATGGCGCGATCTCAGCTCACTGCACGCTCTGCCTCCTGGGTTCACACCATTCTCCTGCCTCAGCCTCCCAAGTAGCTGGGACTACATGCACCTGCCACCGTGTTAGCCAGGATGGTCTCGATCTCCTGACCTCATGATCTGCCCGCCTCAGCCTCCCAAAGTGCCGGGATTACAGGTGTGAGCCACCATGTCCAGCCGAGTGATGCTTTTCTTATATTCCCTTTATGGTTTGACTGATGATCAATGTGGGTATTTTTTAATCACCTTTATGTGGACTTTTTCATCCCTCTTAAGCAAAACAATATGTTGCGTTTCAAGATATTTAATTTACTACAAACCTTTATTTTCTTGCCTAATAATACTGTGAAATGAAAGACTTAACATTTTCATAATACGAATAAAATAATGCATAATGTATAGAATTTTATCAGCTCTTTCAACTTGGAAAGTAATTGACCAGAAGTAGAAATATTAACCAGCATTTCTTGAGTATTTACTAACATTGGGGAATTTTTCATGCCTTTTAAGCCTCACTGAAAATCTGCAATGTAGGTATTGTAACTTGATTTCCTCTTCTCCCATTAAAATTTACCCCACTAATAGATAAGCTGAACACATACATCATTCTATTAAAAGATTTAGAGATCGGTATTTAAATACTTGCTTCTTTCTACCCAGCTCTAGGCATTAAAGAACAGCAGGCCCTGAGCCAGTCGGAGAAGAGGTGTGAAATGGCAGCTAGGTTTTTATGCTAAGACTGACCAGGTTCTGAAAATCACGATGTCAAATACTAGAAAAGAATATGGCAGCAAGAAATAGTTTGATAATGGGCAAGATACAGGCCAAGGCAGGCAGATCATGAGGTCAAGAGATCGAGACCATCCTGGCCAATACGGTGAAACCCCGTCTCTACTAAAAATACAAAAATTAGCTGGGCGTGGTGGCGGGCCCCTGTAGTCCCAGATACTCAGGAGGCTGAGGCAGGAGAATCACTTGAACCCAGGAGGCAGAGGTTGCAGTGAGCTGAGATCGCGCCACTGCACTCCAGCCTGGTGACAGCAAGACTCCGTCTCAAAAAAAAAAACAAACAAAAAGCAAGAAAAAAAGACTTATATCTCAACTCCTGCGAAAGTGTTCTTTGTCTATTTTATATTGGATTTTATTGTGAATAATTCTGAAAGCTCTCATTCATTGAGCATATGTAAGGGATTGTCCTAACTGTCTACACATGTAGGCACTGTCCTAAACAGGGTGCCCATATATAATCCTAAGCCTCACAAAACCTCTTAAAAATGACTTTTTTCCACACATGGTAAAACTGTTTCAGAGATGCAAAGCAACT
>NW_016856425.1:0-1017 GCF_001698545.2 Rhinopithecus bieti | reverse complement strand
AAAATACACAAATTATAGTCATTTCAATAATGTTGAAATAGGTGTATGTTGAAAATTATAAATTGGGCTTCTCAGTCTCCTCATCTGACACTTCCACATATGAAATCAATTGTTATTTCAACTATCATGTTTGTACCAACCTTAAATGACCTTCCCAAATTGATAATCTCTTATCCAGATTATACCTGGTTAGGCTTTATCCTTTATGAGAAAACAAAATGTGGACTCCCAAATTTCCTTGGGAAAGTCAACTACTTCCTTCTCTAAGTCAGGGTCTTGCCCTGTTGCCCAGGCTGGAGTACAGTGGCACAATCATGTCTTACTCCAATGTCCTTCTTTCAGCTGCAAATGATCCTCCCACCTCAGACCCCCTGACCAAGTAACTAGGATTACAGGTGAACCCATCACACTCAGTTAATAGTTTGTATTTTTTATTTTTATATTTTCTTGGTAGAGATGGGGTTTTGCTGTGTTGCCTAGGCTTATCTTGAACTCCTGGGCTCAAGTGATCCTCCCTTCTAGGCCTCCCAAAGTACTAGGATTACAGGCATGAGCCACTGTGCCCAGCATGTTTTTTTGTTTTTGTTTTTGTTTTTTTTAAACAGGTAATACATTCTTTAATATGCTTCCCTTCCCTATGAGCTCATTGTGGTGAAAAAAGACTACTCAACTAAAAGCAAGAGAGACATTTTGCAGCAATTCAAAGGCAGGCAAAGAGGTGAGAAAGATATATATCTATAGTGGGGGAATAAAAGAAAAGACTGTTTTAGCTATGCCCTGATTGGAAGCTGTTGGCATGGGGAAGCTCTAAGGTTAACTAGGGTTAACTAGAACCTAGGCATCCTATTTGGTTGATTAAAGATTCATATTTGTGTTTCTCTAATTGGTCTGAAGTTGTTTTGTGAATCAAGAAATCATATCACACAAAAATACCAAAATGACAAACGGACAAATTATAGTCATTTCAATAGTGTTGAAATAACTATATATAATAATATATATAAGCATAGTATTTTA
>NW_016856424.1:0-1467 GCF_001698545.2 Rhinopithecus bieti | reverse complement strand
AAAGTCTTTTAGCACATGTACCACCCCTAGAATTTCCAGTAAAGCAGCACCAGCCTGAAGATCACGTTCTCATCGAAAGGTGGAAAAAAGAAAAACTTGAGCCAGCCTGGGAAGGACCCTACCTTGTATTGCTAACCACCAAGACTGCTGTTCGCACAGCAAAAAAAGGGATGGACTCATCACGCCCTAGTCAAGAAAGCGCCACCCCCTCCAGAGTCATGGGCCATAGTCCCAGGGGAAAACCCTACCAAACTAAGGCTAAGAAAAATTTAACTCTTTTAACCTATTCTATTACTCTTTCTTCTTTCCTCGTTCTGTTGCTGACCATCTAGTTATTAATATAACCAAGTCAATTTCGCCTCAAACTATTGCATTTAATGCTTGCTTTGTTATACCCTGCAGGGACTTGCTAAGTCAAAGACAGCTTTCTACTTCAGAAAAGTACTTTTGTCCCTCCTCAGGGACTTTTGACTCTCCTCAGACTGGAGAGTAGAATTAGCAAACTAGAATCATTTAATCCGGGGAGATTTCGATAAAGACCCCAGTAACAACCAGGAGTGTTGCCCCCCGATGTACAACTTTCATGCCATAGTTGGTCCAACATTCTGTGGACCACTACAGAGAAAGGATGCACTGCCCCAACTGGTTTTTGTAATTTCCTAAAACCATACATTCATTTTACTAGAGGATCATAGAAAGTAAAGACTTAAAGCTTAGCAATTAAGACAGGATACCAAGATGCAAATACCTGGTTAAAATGGATGAAATATTCCATCTGCATATTTAAAAAAAAGCAATTGTTATGCTTGTGCACATGGCAGGCCAGAGGCCTAGATTGTCCCTCTTCCACTAGGGTGGTCCTCCAGTCGACCAGGTGTAGGCTGCATGGTATCTCTTTTCCAGGATTCTATAGCCTGGAGTAATAAGTCATGCCAAGCTCTCTCTCTGCTATATCCCAAAGTCTGGCACCCTGTGGTTCAGCCCCCCGAGGGCCATCCAGCTTCTGTCTCCCAACACTAAGTTCACTTCATGTTTCTCATGACAGGGAGGAAACAGCATTCCTTGGAGACCTGAAAGAATTCAGTGAGCTTAAGAATTTTCAAGAGCTTATCAATTAGCCCTTGTTCATCCCTGAGCAGTTGTGTAGTGGTATTGTGGTGGACTTTTACTGGGCACTCTGCTGAATAACTGGCGTGGCACTTGTACTTTAGTCCAATAGGCTATCCCTTTCACCCTAGCATTTCATCAACCAGAAGGAAAAAAATAAGACATCATAAAGCGAGGGAAGCCCCTTATGGGTCTTTCAACTCTCATGTCTATTTAGATGCAACTGGAGTCCCACAAGGAATACCAGATCAATTTAAAGCTGGAAATCAAATAGCTGCAGGATTTAAGTCAATATTTTGGTGGGTGACAGTTAATAAAAATGTAGACTAAATAAACTACATCTATTACAACCAATAGCAA
>NW_016856423.1:0-295 GCF_001698545.2 Rhinopithecus bieti | reverse complement strand
CACATACATACGCATACATGCACACACATACGCATACATACATACACATGCACACACATACGCATACATACATGCACACGCACACATACGCATACATACGCATACATACACACATGCACACACATACACACGCATACATACATACACACATGCACACACACACACGCATACATACACACACATGCACACACACACGCATACATACACATGCACACATGCATACATACATGCACACACACGCATACATACACACATGCACACACACGCATACATACACACGCACATACACACGCAT
>NW_016856422.1:0-295 GCF_001698545.2 Rhinopithecus bieti | reverse complement strand
GTGATTTGTGGATTCAACTCACAGAGTTAAACCTTTCTTCTGATTCAGCATGTTGGAAACACTCTTTTTGTAGAATCTGTGAAGGGGCATTTAAGAGCCCATATAGACCTACAGACAAAATCAGAATATCTATAGATAAGAACTAGAAAGAAACTATGTTAGAAACTGCTTCATAATGTGTGGATTTATCTTACAGAGTTAAACTTTCCCTTTGATTCAGCTGGGTGTAAACACTCTTTTTATAGTATGTGCAAATGGACATTTCAATGCCCATTGAGGCCTATTGGGAGAAAAC
>NW_016856421.1:0-1079 GCF_001698545.2 Rhinopithecus bieti | reverse complement strand
CATGCACACATGATGTTGCATCTTTGAAGGGAGGCCCCAGAGAAAGAAAAGCTAAGTAGGCTAATATATACAGATGTATCCTCCCAGGGTCTTCCACCCTCACACAAAGAACATTACTGGAAAATGAGGTTCTTTTTCCCTATCAACTAATCCCTCTTCTTGAATGAAAGATTTCGGTCTAAGCCCTAAAAAGCAGGAGGTGGTGGGGAATCGAGTTTGATTTATCAGACATTGCAGGGCTTACCTTTTCAGATGTCACTGAGTCCACAGACCAAATTTGCTTATAGAAATGAGTTGAAACTTGGGGGGAAAAAAAGAGCTGGCTGGCCAGGAAGGCATGCTTATTTACTTACTCATCTCAAAAACACCTAACAAGTTTCCCATAATGTTTAAGCCATAAATATATCTTGGTATCTCTCCGCATAAAATCCCCCAATGGTTTCCCATTAGAATAATAGCCAGGCTCCCTTCCCAGGCCTCAAGGGCCTATAGGACCAACCTTCAATTGTATGATTTTGTCATTGTTCCCACCTCTGGATCTTTGAGCTTGCTGGTCTCCTTCTCTGAAACGCCCTCCATGCAGACAACCATCCTAGAATGGAATTCTGTCAGGACAAGGTGTCTGCATGTATTGATCACTCTGCACTTGAAGTGCTTTCAGTAGTGCTTGGCACACAGTGGGTGCTTGATGAACACTCAGAAATTCATAGAAAGTAGGGGTAAATGAGGCTGGGCGTGGTGGCTCACACCTATAATTCTAGCGCTTTGGGAGGCCAAGGAGGCGGGTGGATCACTTGAGGTCAGGAGTTCAAGACCAGTCATGGGGAAACTCCATCCCCACTAAAAATACAAACACTAGCCAGGCATGGCAGTGCACACCTGCAATCCCAGCTACTCAGGAGGCTGAGGCAAGATCATCACTTGTACCCAGGAGGCGGAGACTGCAGTGAGCTGAGATCGCGCCACTGCACTACAGCCTGGGAGACAAGGTGAGACTCTGTTTCAAAAAAAAAGAAAGTGGAGATGAGTAGAATACTCATTGGATACATGTATGGATCCATAAAGATCAGCTACTTCTT
>NW_016856420.1:0-513 GCF_001698545.2 Rhinopithecus bieti | reverse complement strand
GTTTCGCTCTCGTCACTCAGGCTGGAGTGCAATGGCACAACCTTGGCTCACTGCAACCTCTGCCTCCCAGGTTCAAGCAATTATCCTGCCTCAGCCTCCTAAGCAGCTGGGATTACAGGTGCCCACCACTACTCCCAGCTAATTTTTGTTTTTGTTTTGAGACGGAGCTTTGCTCCTGTCACCTAGGCTGGAATGCAATGGTGTGATCTTGGCTCACTGCAACTTCCGCCTCCCAGGTTCAAGTGACTCTCCTGCCTCAGCCTCTGGAGTAGCTGGGATTACAGGTGCCCGCCACCACGCCCAGCTAATTTTTTTTTTTTTGCGACGGAGTCTTGCTCTGTCCCCCAGGCTGGAGTCCAGTGGCGCGATCTCGGCTTACTGCAAGCTCCGCCTCCTGGGTTCATGCCATTCTCCTGCCTCAGCCTCCCGAGTAGCTGGGACTACAGGCGCCCGCCACAGTGCCCGGCTAATTTTTTGTATTTTTAGTAGAGACAGGGTTTCACCGTGGCCTCG
>NW_016856419.1:0-509 GCF_001698545.2 Rhinopithecus bieti | reverse complement strand
TGTCTTCTTTTGAGAAGTGTCTGTTTCTATCCTTCACCCACTTTTGATGGTTTTTTTTCTTGTAAATTTGTTGAAGTTTTTTGCAAATTCTGGATATTAGCCCTTTGTCAGATGGATAGATTGCAAATATTTTCTCGCATTCTGTAGGTTGCCTGTTCTGATGATAGTTTCTTTTGCTGTGCAGAAGCTTTTTAGTTTAATTAGATCCCATTTGTCAATTTTGGCTTTTGTTGCCATTGCTTTTGGTGTTTTAGTCATGAAGTCTTTGCCCATACCTATCTCCTGAATGGTATCACCTAGGTTTTCTTCTAGGGTTTTTATGGTTTTAGGTCTTATGTTTGTCTTTAATCCATCTTAATATGGAGCTGTTCTACTCCCTGTGGACACTAAATGTCAGCCGTGACCTCATGAGCAGAGGTGGCCAGCATTCCCCTGATCTCCACCCCTTTTGCCATGACTGCTGCACCCTGCCCAGCTTCTGAGGATGGATAGAGATCTACACATACGAC
>NW_016856418.1:0-294 GCF_001698545.2 Rhinopithecus bieti | reverse complement strand
ACATCACAAGCAGTTTCTCAGAAAGACTTTTTTTTCGTTTTGCCTGAGGATAGTTCCTTTGTCAGCATAGGTTTCAATGCGCTCCTAAATATCCTATTGCAGATACCACGAAAACAGTGTTAGCAAACTACTCCAAGAAAAGAATCGTGTAACTCTGTGAGATGAATATACACATCACAAAGCAGTTTCTCAGAAAGCTTCTTTCTAGTTTTTATGTGAGGATATTTCCTTTGTCACCATAGGCTTCAATGTGATCCAAAATACCCCTTCTCAGATTCCCAGAAAACAGGGCTC
>NW_016856417.1:0-1144 GCF_001698545.2 Rhinopithecus bieti | reverse complement strand
GGAAATTAAGAAAATAATCCATTTACGGCCGGGCGCGGTGGCTCAAGCCTGTAATCCCAGCACTTTGGGAGGCCGAGACGGGCGGATCACAAGGTCAGGAGATCGAGACCATCCTGGCTAATACGGTGAAACCCCGTCTCTACTAAAATACAAAAAAACTAGCCGGGCGAGGTGGTGGGCGCTTGTAGTCCCAGCTACTTGGGAGGCTGAGGCAGGAGAATGGCGTGAACCCGGGAGGCAGAGCTTGCAGTGAGCTGAGAACCGGCCACTGCACTCCAGCCTGGGCGGCAGAGCAAGACTCCGTCTCAGAAAAAAAAAAAAAAGAAAAAGAAAATAATCCATTTACAACAGCATCAAAAGGAATAAAATCCTTAGGAATAAACTTAACCAAGGAGGCAAAAGACTTATACATTGAAAATATAAAACATTACTGAAAGAAATTAAAGGCACAAGTAAATGGAAAGACATTCTGTGCTCACGGATTAAAAGACTTAATATTGGGCTGGGCGCGGTGGCTCAAGCCTGTAATCCCAGCACTTTGGGAGGCCGAGACGGGCGGATCACGAGGTCAGGAGATCCAGACCATCCTGGCTAACACGGTGAAACCCCGTCTCTACTAAAAAATACAAAACCTAGCCGGGCAAGGCGGCGGGCGCCTGTAGTCCCAGCTACTTGGGAGGCTGAGGCAGGAGAATGGCGTCAACCCGGGAGGCGGAGCTTGCAGTGAGCTGAGATCCGGCCACTGCACTCCAGCCTGGGCGACAGAGCGAGACTCCGTCTCAAAAAAAAAAAAAAAGACTTAATATTGTTAAAGTGTCCATTAATTAAAGCAATATACAGACTCAAGACAATCCCTATTAAAATCCCAATGGCACTTTTGCAGAAATAGAAAAAAAATCTTAAATTTCATGTGGACTCTCAAAGGACCCCAAACAAAGTCAGAGGCCTCACATTTCCTAATTACAAAACATATTACAGTGTTACAGTAATCAAAACAGTGTGGTACTAGTACAAAGACAGACATATGGGCCAATAGAATAGAATAGAGAACCCAGAAATAAGTCCTCACTCATACAGTCAAATGATCATCAATAAAGATTCCAAAACCACACAATGGGGAAAGGACAGTCTCTTCAACAAATGG
>NW_016856416.1:0-220 GCF_001698545.2 Rhinopithecus bieti | reverse complement strand
AAAACTCGTCTTTTGACCCAAAGTCCACACAACACCTAACTTATTCTCCAGATAATACTATCTATCATGAGGTTGCACCCATATGGCTAAGCATCCCTTAAAAGTCCGACCTGTCAACACTATCACAATAGACACAGAATTTCAACGTGAAAATTGGAGGGACATACTAAACAATGACAGCAGGCAAGGGAAGAGAAGTAACTGGAGTTAGGAAAAGAAT
>NW_016856415.1:0-1458 GCF_001698545.2 Rhinopithecus bieti | reverse complement strand
TTTGGTTTCACTCTTGTTGCCCAGGCTGGAGTACAATGGCATGATCTCGGCTCATTGCAACCTCTGGCTCCCGGGTTCAAGTGATTCTCCTGCCTCAGCCTCCTGCGTAGCTGGGACTACAGGTGCCCACCACCACATCCAGCTAATTTTTTTGTATTTCTAGTAGAGACGGGGTTTCACTATGTTGGCTAGGCTGGTCTCAAACTCTTGACCTCTTGATCTCAGGTGATCCACCCACCTCAGCCTCCCAAAGTTCTGAGATTACAGGCGTGAGCCACCGTGCCCGGCTCAAAACAGACTTTTTATAGCAATAAGATGCCAAATTTCTACCCGACTCTGGTACAACATCACATAACAGATAGCAGACCCTGAAGGAAATCAAAATATTTTACCCCAAAATATATTTATTTGACAATATTTTGAAATGGTCCTGCAAAGCTGTCTCCTATGGGGGAAATTTGCATCTCTAGAGAATTTCCATTAATGTAGCCAGGACTTTCTCAGATTTAGGAGACATTCAGCGAGAGTCTGAAACCTTTGAAGGTCTGAAAAGAGACATTCACTGTCTATTCTCAGGGTTGCTACATGGAGGCCATCTACATAACAGGAACCTCAGCTTCCACACCCCCTTTATCTTAACCATTTCTTCCCGCTGACTTCAACTCTTTTTTTTTTTTTTTTTTGAGACGGAATCTTGCTCTGATGCCCAGGCTGGAGTGCAGTGCACCCTCCACCTCCCCGGTTTCAAACAATTCTGCCTTAGCCTCCAGAGTAGCTGAGACTACAGATGCCTGCCACCACACCCAGTTAATTTTTGTAGTTTTAGTAGAGACGGGGTTTCACCATATTGGCCAGGCCAAACTCCTGACCTCGTGATCTGCCTTCCACGGCCTCCCAAACTGCTGGGATTACAGGCGTGAGCCCCCATGCCTGGCTTGACTTCAACTCTTTATTTTATTTTATCTTATTATTATTATTTTTTTTGGAGATGGAATTTCATTCTTGTCGCCTAGGCTGGAGTGCAATGGTGCGATCTTGGCTCACTGCAACCTCTGCCTCCCAGGTTCAGGCGATTCTCCTGCCTCAGCCTCCAGAGTAGCTAGGACTACAGATGCCCACCACCATGCCCAGCTAATTTTTGTATTTTTAGTAGAGATGGGGTTTCACCATATTGGCCAGTCTGGTCTCGAACTCCTGACATCAAGTGATCCATCCACAATGGCCTCCCAAAGTGCTGGGATTACAGGTGTAAGCTACTGCACCTGGCCTATTTTATTTTACTTTATTTTTGAGACAGGGTCTCATTCTGTCCCCCAAGTTGGAATGCAGCACTACAGTCATGGCTCACCATAGGCTCCACGTCCCAGGATGAAGTAACCCTCCCGCCTCAGCCTCCCGAGTAGCTGGGACTACGAGTACGTATCACTATGCTCAATTAATTTTAAAAATTTTTTTTTT
>NW_016856413.1:0-294 GCF_001698545.2 Rhinopithecus bieti | reverse complement strand
TAAGCATTCTGGGTTTGCTATATGGCACCTGGTTCGCTATATGGCACCTGGTTCATCATTTCACACACACACACACACCCACACATACACACACACACACACACAAAATTAAAGTTTAAGCATTCTGGGTTTGCTATATGGCACCTGGTTCGCTATATGGCACCTGGTTCATCATTTCACACACACACACACACACACACACACACACACACACACACACACAATTAAAGTTTAAGCATTCTGGGTTTGCTATATGGCACCTGGTTCATTATTTTCAACACACTCATACATACA
>NW_016856412.1:0-2075 GCF_001698545.2 Rhinopithecus bieti | reverse complement strand
AGCCATATTTTCTTCTTGCAGAGAGCCTATAAACAGACATGCAAGTAGGGAAGATATCGCTAAATTCTTTTCCTAACAAGGAATATTAATATTAATACCCTGGGAAAGGAATGCATTCCTGGGGGGAGGTCTATAAACAGCCACTCTGGGAATGTCTGTCTTATGCAGTTGAGATAAGGACTGAGATATGCAGTATCTGAGTCTGAGTCTCCTGCAGTACCCTCAGGCTTACTAGGGTGGGGAAAAACTCTACCCTGGTAAATGTGTGGTCAGATCGGTTCTCTGCCCTCAACCCTGTCTTCTGTTGTTTAAGATGTTTATCAAGACAATACGTTCACTGAACATAGACCCTTATCAGTAGTTCTGCTTTTGCCCTTTGCCTTGTGATCTTTGTTAGACCCTTATCAGTAGTTCTGCTTTTGCCCTGTTCCCTCAGAAGCATGTGATCTTTGTTAGACCCTTATTAGTAGTTCTGCTTTTTGCTGTTTTAAGCATGTGATCTTTGTACCTACTCCCTGTTCTTACACCCCTCCCCTTTTGAAACCCTTAATAAAACTTGCTGGTTTGAGGCTCAGGCAGGCATCACGGTCCTACCAATATATGATGTCACCCCAGCAGCCCAGCTGTAAAATCCTCTCTTTGTACTGTCTCTCTTTATTTTCAGCTGGCTGACACTTACGGAAAATAGAAAGAACCTATGTTGAAATATTGGGGTGGGTTCCCCAGTAGTGTACACAGGTTCCCTTTTCTCCACATCCTCACTAGCATTTGTTTTGCATGTCTTTTGATATAAGCCATTTTTAACTGTGGTGAGATGATATCTCATTATAGTTTTGATGTACATTTCTGTGATGATCAATGATGTTGACCACCATTGCATATGCCTGTTTTCCACTTGAATATCTTCTTTTGAAAAATATCTACTCATATATTTTGCCCATTTTTTATTGGATTATTGGATTTTTTTTACCTATAGAGCTGTTTGAGCTCCTTATATATTCTGGTTATTGATCCCTTGTAATATGTGTAGTTTGCAAAAATTTTCTCCCATTCTGTGGGTTGTCTCTTCACTTTGTTGATTGTATCTTTTGCCGTGCAGAAGCTTTTTAACTTGATGTGATCCCATTTGTTCATGTTTTCTTTGGTTGCTGGCACTTGTGGGGTATAGTTCAAAACATTTTTGCCCAGACCAATGTCCTGGAGAATGTCCCCAGTGTTTTCGTTTAGTAGTTTCATAGTTTGAGGTCTTAGATTTAATGCTTTAATCCATTTTGATTTGATTTTTGTATATGGTGAGAGAGAGAGGTCTACTTTCATTCTTGTGCATATAGATTTCCAGTTTCCTCAGCACCACTTATTGAAGGGACTGTCTTTTATCCAGAGTAGGTTCTTGGCAACTTTTTTGAAAATAAGTTAACTGTAGGTGTATGAATTTGTTTCTGGGTTCTCTATTCTGTTCCATTCATCTATGTGTCTGATTTTATGCCAGTACCATGCTGTTTTGATAACTATAGATTTGCAGTGTAATTCAAAGTCAGGTAATGTGATTCTTCCAGTTTTCTTCTTTCTGCTTAAAATGACTTTGGTTATTCTGGGTCACTCATTACTCCATACAAATTTTAGGATTGATTTTTCTATTTCAGTGAAGAATGTCATTGGTATTTTGATAGGGATTGCATTGAATCTGTAAATTGCTTAGGGTAGTATAGAACTTTTAACAATATTGATTCTTCCAATATTGAATATTTATCCATTTTTTGGATTCCTCTTTCCTTCATCAGTTTCTTACAGTTTTCATTATGGAGATCTTTCACTTTTTTGGTTAAGTTAAATCCTAGGTATTTAATTTTATGTGTGGCTA
Source organism: Rhinopithecus bieti (assembly GCF_001698545.2). Taxonomy (NCBI): domain Eukaryota; kingdom Metazoa; phylum Chordata; class Mammalia; order Primates; family Cercopithecidae; genus Rhinopithecus; species Rhinopithecus bieti. Next base: position 214 of record NW_016856412.1, on the reverse strand, counting down.
TTGTAAATAGGAATACTTTTAAAATTTATTTTTTACATAGTTTACTGTTGGTATATAGAAATGCTACTGATTTTTATATGTTGATTTCATATTTTGCAACTTTACTGAATTTGTTTATTAGTTCTAATAGTTTGCCTGTGGAAACTTTAAAATATAAAATATAAAATATAAAATCATATCAGCTAACAAGGGTAATTGGACTTCTTCCTTTCCA
>NW_016856411.1:0-1293 GCF_001698545.2 Rhinopithecus bieti | reverse complement strand
TGACCAGGCGTGGTGGCTCAAGCCTGTAATCCCAGCACTTTGGGAGGCTGAGACGGGCGGATCACGAGGTCAGAAGATCAAGACCATCCTGGCTAACACGGTGAAACCCTGCCTCTACTAAAAAATACAAAAATCTAGCCGGGAGAGGTGGCAGGTGCCTGTAGTCCCAGCTACTCGGGAGGCTGAGGCAGGAGAATGGCGTGAACCCGGGAGGCGGAGCTTGCAGTGAGCTGAGATCTGGCCACTGCACTCCAGCCTGGGCGACAGAGTGAGACTCCGTCTCAAAAAAAAAAAGCCTGGCACGGTGGCTTATGCCTGTAATCCCAGCATTTTGTGGAGGCCGAGGCAGGAGGATTGCCTGAGCTCAGGAGTTCAAGAGCAGCCTGGGCAACACGGTGAGACCCTGTCTCAATAAATAAATAAATACATTTTAAAAAGAAAAAAAGGATTAAATATCAATCCCTGGCCTCTACTCCCCTCCCATCCTCCAAGGTGATTCTAATTTATATGGTCTGGTAGTGGAATACTGGTATCAGTATATTTTAAAAGTCCCCCAGGTAATCATAATCTGCAGCTGGGCTTGAGAGCCACAGCTGTAGGGGAGCTGTTGAGGACATGGATGGAAAGGTCGACTAGAGCCAGATACCAGTGACTATAAATTAGCTAATGTTTATTGATTTTTTTTTTTTTTCAGACGTGGTCTCTGTTGCCCAGGCTAGAGTGCACTGGTGCAATCACAGCTCACTGCAACTTTGACCTGCTGGGCTTAAGTGAGCCTCCCACCTCAGCCTCCTGAGTAGCTGGGACCATAGGCATGTGCCACCTTGCCCAGCTAATTTTTAAAATTTTTTTTGTAGAGATAGAGTCTTACTATGTTGCCTAGGCTGGTCTGGAACTCCTGAGCTCAAATGATCCTCCTGCCTCAGCCTCCCAAAGTGCTAGGATTATAGGCATGAGCCACCTCGCCTGGCGTATTGAATGTTAACTGTGTACTATTCACTTAGTGTAGATTAATCCATTTAATCCTCACAACTCTATGAGGATGGGTACTATCATCATCCTTGTGTTGGAGCTGTGGAAACATAATTTGTGCAACGTCATATGCCAAAGTGGCAGTCTGACTTTCAAGGCATATCCTAGAAGGGCTTGTATTCCAGGCTAAGATGTTGGCTTTTCTTCTGTAATCACCTTTGTTAGTTCAATGTGTATTCATCCAGAATTTTTCTTTATGCATCTGAAAGCAAGTACCCATACACATTTCCCCCTTTCTTACACAAAAAGTAGCATACTCTT
>NW_016856410.1:0-1466 GCF_001698545.2 Rhinopithecus bieti | reverse complement strand
AAAAAAAAAAAAAAGAAGTTGCTGAAGAGTGTGTTCAGACGAGGCTGGACTCGGTCCTCCGTCCATCACTCCATCACTTACCTCTGTGTGACGCGGGCAGCTCACCAGCCCTCCGGGCCCATAGCTGCCAACAGGAGCCAGGGGTTCATCTCGCTGGTGTTGGGATGACGATGGCCACCGTTTACCGGGCCCAAGTGGTTTCCACATGTGGCTGGCCTAACTCACTTCCCCTTCAGGTCTTCCTGAGAGCAAACCAAGCAAGCGTCAGTTTTACAAATTTTATTTTTTATTTATGTCTTTATTATTATTAGTTTTTTTAGATAGAGTCTTGCTCTGTCACCCAGGCTGGAGTGCAGTGGCGCGATCTTGGCTCACTGCAGCCTCCGCCTCTCAGGTTCAAGTGATTCTCCTGCCTCAGCCCCCCAAGTAACTGGGGTTATAGGTGCGTGCCACCACACCTGGCTGGGGTTTTTAGTAGAGACGAGGTTTCACCACGTTGGCCAGGCTGGTCTCGAACTCCTGACCTCAGGTGATCCTCTCACCTTGGCTTCCCAAAGTGCTGGGATTACAGGCGTGAGCCACCGTGCCTGGACTTTCTTTTAAAATGTGGTTAATTCTCCTTTTATCTGCTTTCAGTCAGTGGTGTTTGCTCGAGCAGTTAGTAGGCTGATTTTGTTTTAGTTCATGGTTCTCACTTTATACTTAGAAAATGAAATTGCAGTCTCCTAACAATGTAATACATTTGGGTATTTTCTAGCTCTTTGCCTTCAAAGGCAAGCATTGTATGGAGAATTAATTTTCAGGGATGGCAAAACAGGAAGAGCTCAGAACTGGCTCAGAACATTTGGGCTGGGGGCCCAGCCCCATCCCAGCCCAGGAGGAAAGCTTGGCCAGGTAACAGCTCTGAGCCCAGCCTCTTTTGTGAAATGGAATAATAATGGCAACTTCTCAAGGTTGTTGGAGAGTTATGCGTGTGGTGCTTTTACACTGCAGTGTGCAGCCCGGGCGTGTCTTAGGCTGGCTTCCCCAGGAAAGACTGAGGTAGAAGTCAGCAAGCTGATGTCACTGCAGTGGAGGCCTCCGCCCACCCCGGGGCGCTGTGGAGCGGGGGTGGCCCTGCAGAGCTGTCCTGGAGGGAGCAGGGCCTGACACATGGCGTCAGCCAGACATGATATGCTGTTGACCTTGGGGAGGCTTTCACCCTGGATTAGGCGCTCCCTCAAGCCAAGGGCACTCCCAGTGAGGGTGAGCCTCAGCTGGAAGAACGAGTGCCTTGGTCTTGAAGGGTATCCCAGCAGCACTCCACAGCCTGTGCTGTGAGGCATAAATGATTAAGCCTGAGAGTCTTAGGGAGATGAGCATTTAAAAATACCCACGTAAGGCCAGGCACGGTGGCTTATAGTGCAGTGAGCCGAGATCATGCCGTTGCACTCCAGCCTGGGCGACAGAGAGAGACTCTGTCTTTT
>NW_016856409.1:0-846 GCF_001698545.2 Rhinopithecus bieti | reverse complement strand
GGAAATTAAGAGAATAATCCATTTACAACAGCATCAAAAGGAATAAAATCCTTAGGAATAAACTTAACCAAGGAGGCAAAAGACTTATACATTGAAAATATAAAATATTACTGAAAGAAATTAAAGGCACAAGTAAATGGAAAGACATTCTGTGCTCATGGATTAAAAGACTTAATATTGTTAAAGTGTCCATCAATTAAAGCAATATACAGACTCAAAGCAATCTCTATTAAAATCCCAATGGCACTTTTTGCAGAAATAGAGAAAAAAAATCTTAAAATTCATGTGGACTCTCATGCTGGGCACGGTGGCTCAAGCCTGTAATCCCCAGCACTTTGGGAGGCCAAGGTGGGTGGATCACGAGGTCAGGAGATCGAGACCATCCTGGCTAACACGGTGAAACCCCGTCTCTACTAAAAATACAAAAAAATTAGCCGGGTATGGTGGCGGGCGCCTGTAGTCCCAGCTACTCGGGAGGCTGAGGCAGGAGAATGGCGTGAACCCGGGAGTTGGAGGTTGCAGTGAGCTGAGATCATGCCACTGCACTCCAGCCTGGGTGACAGAGCGAGACTCTGCCAAAAAAAAAAAAAAAAAAAAAAAAAAAAAATTCATGTGGACTCTCAAAGGACCCCAAACAAAGTCAGAGGCCTTATATTTCCTAATTACAAAACATATTACAGTGTTATAGTAATCAAAACAGTGTGGTACTAGTACAAAGACAGACATACGGGCCAATAGAATAGAATAGAGAACCCAGAAATAAGTCCTCACTCATATGGTCAAATGATTATCAACAAAGATTCCAAAACCACACAATGGGGAAAGGACAGTCTCTTCAGCAAATGA
>NW_016856408.1:0-1295 GCF_001698545.2 Rhinopithecus bieti | reverse complement strand
CACACACACACACAAACCTCTGTATTTTAAGTAAATAGCATAATCTCACTGAAAAGTGAATAGGAATCTCACTGAAAAGTGAATAGAAAAGAACTAGCTCAAATGGACTTTGAATATATTATTGGACAAACAGCATAATCTCGCTGAAGAGTGGATAGGAAGAAAGAACTAGCCCAAATGGACTTTGAATATATTATTGGACAATGTAAACTCAGGTTAAAAATAATAAAAAATAATTACTATAAATAATTGAATAACGTTAGTAGACGTTTATTTTTCCCAGTGACATAGATTAGCAATTCTGAAACTACTTTGTCTATAAATCTTAGAACTAAACAAATAAGTAGACATATTGTGGATAATGAGAACCAGTGTTGTCACTGTCAGAGAAGACAGTAATGGAAGTGAAAAAGAACAGAATAAAGCATGTGATGCTGAATTGGAATCGGGATAATCATTGTGAAGTCCTAGACTCGAATATATGTGAGTGATTAGCTCTAGAAGTAGAAACAGATGTGTGTGTACAACTTCCCAGCTCTATTATCAGGTAAGACAACTCACAAGCAATGAAAACCCAGAAGCAATGGGCACATAGAACTCAGATCTTGGTTTCTTTTCTTCTTCTTTTTTTTTTCTTTCTTTTTGAGACAGTCTCGCTCTGTCACACAGGCTGGAGTACAGTGGCGCGATCTCGGCTCACTGCAAGCTCCGCCTCCTGGGTTCACGCCATTCTCCTGCCTCAGCCTCCCAAGTAGTTGGGACGACAGGTGCTCGCCACCACACCTTAGCTAATTTTTTTGTATTTTTAGTAGAGACGGGTTTTCACCGTGTTAGCCAGGATAGTCTGGATCTGACTTCGTGATCCGCCTGCCTCGGCCTCCCAAAGTGCTGGGATAACAGGCGTGAGCCACCACTCCTGACCAGATCTTGGTTTCTTAATACCATTCTCCCCAGTAAGAAAACTGTGGGCCAGGCACAGTGGCTCAAGTCAGTAATCCCAGCGCTTTGGGAGGCTGAGGTAGGCAGATCATGAGGTCAAGAGATTGAGACCATCCTGGTTAACATGGTGAAACTCGGTCTGTACCAAAAATACAAAAATTAGCTGAGCATGGTGGTGCGCACCTGTAGTCCCAGCTACTCAGGAGGCTGAGGCAGGCGAATCACTTGAACCTGGGAGGAAGGGGTGGCAGTGAGCCGAGACTGCGCCACTGCACTCCAGCCTGGGGAAAGACTGAGACTCCCTCTCAAAAAAGGAAAGGAGGGGAGGGGAGAGAAAAGGGGAGGAGGGGGAGGAG
>NW_016856407.1:0-225 GCF_001698545.2 Rhinopithecus bieti | reverse complement strand
GCCTGTAGTCCCAGCTACTTGGGAGGCTGAGGCAGGAGAATGGCGTGACCCCAGGAGGCAGAGCTTGCAGTGAGCTGAGATCCGCCACTGCACTCCAGCCTGGGCACTGAGAGAGACTCCGTCTCAAAAAAAAAAAAAAAAAAAAAAAAAAAAGAAAAGAAATAGCAGAGAGAGAGCTCAGCAGGATTTATTACCCCAGGCTGTGGGGCTTGGAAAAGAGCTACT
>NW_016856406.1:0-1746 GCF_001698545.2 Rhinopithecus bieti | reverse complement strand
GGTGATGAGAGCATTCCACTCAGGGAGTTATCACTTTCTTCTCATAAGGCACAGTTTGAACACTGTTCCTGTAAAACCAAAAGAGTGATATTCACAGCACATTGAAGACTATGGCAAAAAGTGATATGTCGTCCAATAAAAAACAGAAAGAAACACTCAAGAAACTGCTCTCTGACATGTCCATTCTTTTCACAGGGTTAAAGCTTACTCTACATATCCCAGTTTGAAAATCGGTCTTTGAGGGTTCTGCGAACGGATAGTAAGTGGCAACCGGAGATCTGTGTCAAGCAAGGAAATGTCTTCCATTGAAAATTGGAGGGAAGCTTTCTGCGCATCTCTTTTGTGATGTTTGTACTCATCTCATAGAGTTAAATCATTCTTTGGATGGAACAGTTTGAAATCACTGTTTCTGTGCAATCTGATAAAGGACATTTGGAAACAGTCTTTAGAATATCCTGAAAAAGAAATAACCTCAGAGAGAAACCAGAAGGAAGCTTTCTGTGAAACTGCTCTGTATCACGTGAATTCTGCTCACACAGTGAAGCTGCTCTTTTAATTGAGCAGTATCATAACACAGATTTTCTTTAGTCTGCGACGGGATATTCAGGAGTGCTTTGAGGCTTACAGTGAGAAGGGAAACGTCTTCAGATAGAAAGTGGAGAGAAGATTTCTGAGGGGCTGCTTTGTGACGTTTGTATTCCACTCACAGGAATATACCTTTCTTCTCACAGAGGATTCCGGAATCCGTTTTGGAGAAAAAGCTACCAAGAGACATTCGAGAGTATGGGGATATCTAGGGTGAAAAAGGAAATATCCTGAGACAAAACTGCAAAGAAGATTTCTGTGAAACTGCTTTGTGTTAGATATATTGATTCATCTCACATAGTTAAAACTTTTCGTATTTTATGCAGTTTGGAAACTCCGTTATGCATGGATCCGTGAAGGGACATTCACGAGCACATTCAGACCGATGGTGAAAGAGGAGATATGTTCAGATAAAAACTGGATAGAAGCTTTCTGAGAAACTACTTTGTGATGTATGCATTCCACTCAGGGAGTTAGACCTCTTTTCTCACAAGGCAGTGTTTGAACACTGTTCCTGTGAAACCAAGGAAGTGATATTTTGGTGCACATTGAGGACTTTGGTGAATAGTGAAATATACTGAAATAAAATCGAGGAAGAAGCGTTCCAAGAATCTACTCTCTGATACGTGCATTCACTTCACAGAGTTAATGCTTACTCTATGTTGTCCAGTTTCGAAACTCTGTCTTTGAAGAATCTGTGAAGGGATATTTAGTGAAGCCCGGAGGCTTGTGGTGAGTAAGGAAACACCTTCCAATGAAACCTGTAGAGAAACTTTCTGAGCAACTGTTTTGCGATGTGTGTATTCGTCTCACAGAGTTAAATCATTTTTTGGATTTAGCAGCTTGAAATCACTGTTTTTGTGGCATCTGAGGAAGGACATTTGGGAACGAGCTTTAGACTATGGAGAAAGAAATATCCTTAGGTAGAACCCAGAAGGAAGCTTTTTGTGAAACTGCTCTGTGTCATCTTAATTCCTCTCACTCAGTTAAGCTTCTCTTTTCATTGAGCAGTTTTCTAACCCTGTGCATGTTTAGCATGTGATGGGATATTCCGGACCACTGTGAGGCTTACGGTGAAAAAGAAAATATGTTCAGACCGAAACTGGAGAGAAGCATTTTGAGGAACTGGTTTGTGCCGTGTGTATTCCACTCACAGTGTTA
>NW_016856405.1:0-2915 GCF_001698545.2 Rhinopithecus bieti | reverse complement strand
TTTGAGATGGAGTCTCTCTCTTGTCACCCAAGCTGGAGTACAGTGGCACGATCTCAGCTCACTGCATCCTCCGCCTCCCTGGTTCAGGTGATTCTCCTGCTTCAGCCTCCCGAGTAGCTGGGATTACAGGCACCCACCATCATGCCTGGCTAATTTTTGTATTTTTACTAGATATGGGGTTTCACCATGCTGGCCAGGCTGGTCTTGAACTCCTGACCTCAGGTGATCCACCCACCTTGCCTCCGAAAGTGCTGGGATTACAGGCATGAGCCACCACACCCGGCCTCATATGTCTTTTGACCCATGGGGTGCTGCCAGCTATCAAATTGGACGGTCGAATGTGGGATGCGTTCCTTTCAATGCTGCCTTGTATCTGCTCAGTCATTCATTGAGCTGAAGAAGCTTTATGTTCCAATAGGGACTCATGGAAAAAGACCTTCAGTTTCTTTAATTATCAGATAGGTTCACAAACATTATTGTTTTTTAAAAAATTATGGTAAAATGTACTTAACAAAATTTTCCATTTTAATCATTTTTAAGTGTACAGTTCTGTGGCGTTGGGCACATTCACATTGCTGTATAATCATCACTACTATGTCCATCTACAAAACTTTTCCATCTTCCCCAACTGAAATTCTGTTCAGAATTAACACTATTGTTTAATTAACATTAAACAATAACTGCCCATCCCTCCTGCCTTCCAGCCCCTGACAACCACTTCTTTCTGTCTACTTCTACTTTCCTATGTATGCATGTATTTATTTATTTTTGAGACAGGGTCTTGCTCTGTTGCCCAAGTTGGAGCGCAGTGCTGCAACCACAGCTCACTGCAGGCTCAAACTTCTGGGCTTAAGCAGTCCTCCCACCTCAGCCTCCTAAGTAGCTGGGACTACAGGTGTGTGCCACCACCCTTTACTAAATTTTTAGTTTTTATTTTTTGTAGAGACAGGGTCTCACTATGTTGACCAGGCTAGTCTCAAACTCCTGGGCTCAAGTGATCCTCCCACCTCAGCCTCCCAAAGTGCTGGATTATGTACTTTCTATCTATGAATTTGTCTATCCTAAATACCTCTTAGAAGTGGAATTATAAAATATGTCCTTTTGTGTCTGGCTTATTTTGCTTAGCATCCATGTTTCATCCATGGATGAAACTTAGCAATATTTCATCCATGTCATCTCATGCATCAGAATTTCCTTCCTTTTTTAAGGCTGAATCATATTCCGTTGTATGTGTATATAGCATTTTGTTTATTTATCCCCCAGTAGAATATAACTTTTTTATTTTTTAACTTCAGCTTTTATTTGTAGTTGACAAATAACAATTGTAGATTTACAGGGGACGATGTGATGTTTTGATACATGTATACCTTGTGGAATGATTATATCAAGCTAACACACACGTCTATCAGCTCACATACCTGTCCTTTTTTGTAGTGAGAATAGATTCAAAATCTATTCTTTTAGCAATTTTGAGATATATAATACATTATTATTAACTGTGGTTGCCATGCAGGTTAATAAATCTTGAAGAATTATTCCTCCTGTCTAACTGGAACTTTCTACCCTTTGGTTAATTTCTCTGCATTCCCCACCCCTCACCCCCAGTATCTGGTAACCACCATTCTGCACTCTAATTCTTTAAGTTTGACTTTTTAAGATTCCACACATAAGTGATATTATATAGTACTTATCTCTCTTGCCTGGCTTATTTCACTCAGCATAGTTTCCTCCAGGTTCATTCATGTTGTCAAAAATGAGAGGATTTCCTCCTTTTTAAAGGCTGTTAGTAATCCATTGTAGATGTGCCACATTTTCTTCATCCATTCTGCCATTGATGGACACTTAGATTTATTCCATGTCTTGATTATTATGAATAATGCTGAAATGAACATGGGAGTGCAGATATCTATTCATCATACTGATTTCAGTGATTTTGGATCTATATCCAGAAGATTCATATGGTAATTCCATTTTTAGGCTTTAAAAAATTTATGAACAACAGAAATTCTTTTCTCAGTTCTGGAGACTGGGAAGTTCAAAAGATAGGCACCAGCAGGTTTGGCTTCTGTTGAGGGCTTGTTCTCCACTTCCAAGATGGTGCCTTCGCGCTGTGTCCTCACATGGCAGAAGGGATGCAAGAGGGAAGGAGCCAGAGCACTCCTCTCAGACACTTTTATAAGGGGCTTAATCACTTCCCAAAAGGCCCTACCTCTTAGTACTATCACCTTGGGGGGTAAGTTCAACATATTAATTTGGGGGCTTTAGACACATTCAGACCATAGCGTTCCAGCCTTGGCTCCCTTAAACTCATGCCCTTCTTATATACAGAATACATTCGTTCTTCGTTCTAGCTCAGTAGACTTAAGAGTCCTTTTTTTGTTTTTTTTGAGAGGGAGTCTCGCTCTGTCGCCCAGGCTGGAGTGCAGTGGCGGGATCTCAGCTCACTGCAAGCTCCGCCTCCCGGGTTCACGCCATTCTCCTGCCTCAGTCTCCCAAGTAGCTGGGACTACAGGCGCCGCCACCTCGCCCGGCTAGTTTTTTGTATTTTAGTAGAGACAGGGTTTCGCCGTGTTAACCAGGATGGTCTCGATCTCCTGACCTCGTGATCCGCCCGTCTCGGCCTCCCGAAGTGCTGGGATTACAGGCGTGAGCCACCACGCCCGGCCACTTTTTTTTTTTTTTTTTTGAGACGGCGTTTCACTCTTGTTGCCCAGGCTGGAGTGCAATGGCGCCATCTCGGCTCACCGCAACCTCCGCCTCCCAGGTTCAAGTGATTCTCCTGCCTCAGCCTCCCAAGTAGCTGGGATGACAGGCATGCACCACCACGCCTGGTTAATTTTGTATATTTAGTAGAGACAGGGTTTCTCCGGGTTAGTCAGGCTGGTCTCGAACTCCCGACCTCAGGTGATCCACCC
>NW_016856404.1:0-1119 GCF_001698545.2 Rhinopithecus bieti | reverse complement strand
TTATGTTTTAACTCTATTTCTCATTTGAATATCCCTAGGGAGAAGTCTGAGCTGGGGTAGTATGTGTGGAACTAAATGCTATCAGCTTATTTTTACTGTAATTCAAACTTGTTTAAACATTTTAAAAAGCATAGATCACAAACATGATGATAGTTAATGAGAAAACTTGGAATATGAGAATTCAAACTACTAAGCTGGTCATGACGCTGTAGTAAGGATGAAAATTGGACAATATTTATATATTAGGTACCATAAAGTTATAAATAACATAAAAAGCACCCGGAGGCAGATCTAAATTCCTGTTTTATTAAAATTTATTAAGCTGGAATATCCTGTCATCCTGAACAGAGTTTCTATGTAGCTTGTTTACTAAGAAGGATGCAAGGAGATAACTTTGCCATGACACCCTGGCAATCTTGTACACATCCATCTAGGTGAACACTTGAACTGCAGTTTACCTGTGTCTGGGCAGATCACCTTGTGATCCTTGTGTAATAAGAGAGGATGGAAGGTCTGAGGCCACCTCCTACTCACCTCCCTATCTTCTCTGGGAGACTTTAATGACGAGAGTTTCTCATCAACTCCTAGACTTGGAGGAAGTATGGGGCCTTCTGTTCCAACCTCTCAGAATGAAGCTGCAGAATACAAAGCCACTTCTTTGCAGTCTAGAATTGGCTCCTCAACTACGGGTGTCTCACAACTCACAGTGCAGCCATCCAGCCCCTTTGATTTCGGTGGTGTTGGGGTTTTATTGTTTGCTTTTGGTTTTCTGGTGTGTAAAACAAGGATCACAGGGAGCTGGCAACTTTGGCTTACTCTCCTCTTCACTGTTTATGTAAGTTATAAACTGTCTAAATCTAAGAGTGTCTCCTTGTATCTTTACCCATCCAATGAGTCGAGCCTTGAACTTGGCCTTGCCTTGCTTTGTGTTTGTAACAAAGAAGCCATCAAAATTTTCTAACTACAAAAGCATTTTAGTTATTTAGTTAGTTCATATCATTTACCTCTTAAACTTAAGGTTGTGCTACCACAAAGCAAGTTTATTAAATATTTTACTTTGGTAAAATATTTGTTATAGAACATTGTATTTACCTATATGAAATGATAAACTATCTATGA
>NW_016856403.1:0-1019 GCF_001698545.2 Rhinopithecus bieti | reverse complement strand
AGAAAGAAAGAAAGAAAGAAAGAAAGAAAGAAAGAAAGAAAGAAGAAAGAAAGAAAGGTCTTTACAGATGCAATCAAGTTAAGATGAGGTCATATTGGATTAGGGTGGGCCGTAGGCCAACAACTGGCATCCTTATGAGAAGAGGAAGGGAATTTGGGCACACAGACACACACAGAAGGAGGACGGCCATGTGAAGACACACAGACACATAGGGAGAAGACCATGGGAAGACGGCGGCAGAGATTGCAGTGATGTATCTGCAAGCCGTGCAGAGTTGAGGATTGCTGGCAACCACCAGAAGCTAGGAGAGACAGATTCTCACTCAGGCCCTCTAGAAGGAACCCACCTCAAACCACCTTAGTTTTGGGCTTCTAAGCCTCCAGAACTGTGAAAGAATAAGTGTCTGTTGCTTTAAGCCACCCAGTTTGTGATACTTCATTAAGGCAGCTGTAGGAAAAGAATACAGTGGGCAAGTGTAGAAGCAGGAGGCTATTGCAAGATCCAGTCAAAAGACGATGAAGACCAGAGGAGGGATGGTAAAGGTGGAAATGGTGAGAAGCTGTCAGATTCTGGACGTGTTAGGAAGGTACAGCCAACAGGATTTGCTGATGTATAGGATACAGGGTGTGATAAATGTTAGCTATTATTATTATCTGCACAAATAGTTTATCCACATGTAATATATGCTTATAGACCAGGTGCAGTGGCTCACATCTGTAATCTCAGCACTTTGGGAGGCTGAGGCGGGTGGATCACCTGAGGTCAGGAGTTTGAGACCAGCCTGGCCAACATTCTCTGCTAAAAATACAAAAAATTAGCCAGGCATGGTGGCACGTGCTTAAATCCCAGCTTCTCGAGAGGCTGAAGCAGGAGAACCACTTGAACCCAGGAGGCAGAAGTTGCAGTGAGTTGAGATCACGCCACTGCACTCCAGCCTCAGCGACAGAGTGAGAACCCGTTGCAAAAAAAAGAAAAAAAAAAAGAAAAAAAAATGTGTGTGTGTGTGTGTGTATATATAT
>NW_016856402.1:0-1120 GCF_001698545.2 Rhinopithecus bieti | reverse complement strand
AAAAAAAAAAAAAAAAAAAAAGTGATAAAACATGGAACATCTCCAGGTTAAACATATTGAAGAGGAAAATCTTCATTTCTAAAATAATAATAATATTAATCAAACTAAAGGTTAAAAATCACCAGAACATCTAGTTAGAAAAGGAGCCAACTACTTAGTCTTAGATGATGCAAAATGGAGAAAAATGTTTGAGTTGATTGGGTGACCAGAGCTTAGTATTGAACAATCACGTGGTCCAAGTGAAGCAGGTTGTTCATGACAGGACAGACAGCATAATGAACTAGATAAAAGTTGCTGTAAGTTGTTTAACTCTGAGAGGGGAAATTGTCCTTCTTCCTTACATGCCAAGAGGAGCTCTCCAGAGGAATTTGCTTATATGCCACAATACAAGCCATGGTGGATTGACTTTATGATGATTAAGATGTTTATCAACTTATTATGTTTCCTACACAGGTCATTGTAAATGTTGTGATTAAGTGAACATGTTTTGCATGGGTGTCCCATGTAAACGTATTGTTATAAAATCAAACAACAGTCCAAAAGCCATATCAGATTCTTTGTTTCAGCATTCTCTTATGGGTTTTTCAGATGTTAAGAAAATTAGAGTGATTAGCACAAGAAACGGCAAAGACTGCAGCTGGAAATACTTAAATGACGACTAAGGAAAGAACGAAAATGAAGTGGACATTGATGAATTTGAAACAAAGTCTGAAGTCAGAGGTTAGATGGATTAGTAGGAGACCTTTCTGGTCCCCCAACATTTAATAGTTGAAACAAATCTATCCCGTTCAAACAGATTGAGATATTTTTAAAGCCAGAAGGCAAAGATGGCAGTGAGAAATCTGAACTGGAATCAACAGGGGCAAATTAGGTTGAGGATTAACAGAGTCTTGGTTTTCTTGGCCTGAGCCCTTGCTGGGTACCAAAATTTATATGTACATGTGTGGTTAAAATGGTCAGGAATGGAGAATAAATCTCTCTGATGCTTCTTCACATGGAGCCCAATGCACTGTAATTCCAAACCTCTTGATGAAGCCTAATATAGGACTATAATTAGATGGACAAAATATATATATACACATATATATAATATATTCATATAAAGAATATATTATATTGT
>NW_016856401.1:0-440 GCF_001698545.2 Rhinopithecus bieti | reverse complement strand
GAGAAGTGTCTGTTCATATCCTTTGCCCACTTTTGGTGGGGTTATTTTTTTCTTGTGAATTTGTTTAAGTTCCTTGTACATTCTGGACATTAGCCTTTTGTCAGATGGACAGATTGCAAAAATTTTCTCCCATTCTGTAGGTTGCCTGTTCACTCTGATGATAGTTTCTTTTGCTGTGCAGAAGCTCTTTAGTTTCATTAGATCCGATTTGTCAATTTTGGCTTTCCTTGTCATTGCTTTTGTTGTTTTAGTCATGAAGTCTTTGCCCATGCCTATGTCCTGAATGGTATTGCCTAGGTTTTCTTCTAGGATTTTTATGGTTTTAGGTCTTATGTTTAAATCTTCAGTCCTTCTTGCATTAATTTTTGTATACAGTGTAAGGAAGGGGTCCAGTTTTCTGCATATGGCTAGCCAGTTTTCCCAACACCATTTATTAAATG
>NW_016856400.1:0-1120 GCF_001698545.2 Rhinopithecus bieti | reverse complement strand
TTGTTTAGAGTTTTTGGGCGAAAGGCTTAAGGGAAAATATACAATAAAAATATATTTTGCCAAGACATATTTCCAATAGGTTTTGAAAATAAAAAAAAAAAAAAAAAAAAAAACAGTTTTAGGATGCAATACGCTCAAATAACTAAAAATGGACACATTTCATAAGGGAGGAGAAAAGTGCTTTATATTTCTCCTATCTACCTTACTAACAGATCAGTATATTGTTTGAGGTGACAATAGACTTATCAAAACATCTACATTTCAATTTCCTTTCTGAAAGGTGCTTTCATTAAGATGTAAACCTGAAGTTATTGGGTCAGTGTCAAGAAAAGCTCTTTTTATTGGACATGCTCAACCAGTATTTGTATGTTTCTTTTGCCCTCATATCTTCCTCTCTTCTGCTTTCTGGAACCTATATAGTTTACCTATAACTGAAGTAGCAATGCTGTACTTTAAAGGTAGAAACCATTGGCTAAGAGTGGCAAAGCAGAAAGAATCCTGAGTCCTTAGTGAGCACAAACTTCCAAAACAGCCCTGAGCTTTCTATCTCAATCTCATTTGATTCATTTTATTACACTGAAGTTTTTTAAAATTACTTATGTTTCTACCCTATCTAGTAAAGACAGTCATCATAATGAAGAAAACATAACATGTAATACATTCTGTTTGCAGCAGTCTTTCTTTGGTAATTATAATCAATCGTTTGCATTGGGTGCTTCCTATGAATCATTCACTGCAAATGCATGGCTAACTGCCAAGTCACACTCATCAAATATTTATTGAGGCTGACATTGCATTAGATACTGGAAATATATTACATTATAAAAAACAACCATGGCTGGGCACGGTGGCTCACGCCTGTAATCCCAGCACTTTGGGAGGCCAAGGTGGGTGGATCATGAGGTCAAGAGATCGAGATCATCCTGGCTAACAAGGTGAAACCCTGTCTCTACTAAAAATACAAAAAATTAGCCAGGTGTGATGGTGGGCACCTGTAGTCCCAGCTAGCTGGGAGGCTGAGGCAGGAGAATGGCATGAACACAGGAAGCGGAGCTTGCAGTGAGCTGAGAGACTGCACCACTGCACTCCAGCCTGGGTGACAGACGAGACTTCGTCTCAA
>NW_016856399.1:0-1516 GCF_001698545.2 Rhinopithecus bieti | reverse complement strand
TAACTCTGCTCACATCTACAATCACTCGGTTCCTGATTGTCTTCCAGTTGAACTATGAGCTCTGGGAGGGCAGAGCTGAGGTTTGGTTTGTTAAAGCAAGTGTCTAATGTGTACTAAGATCTTAGTAAATATTTGTCGAAAAAAAAACAATGGATAAAAAAATCAATATGTCCAAAGGAAGTCATGATTGAAAATGGTTGATCATTTTAAGTGAGCCACTTTTCAATTGCCTGTTTCCAAAACTCCTAAGGCAAAGCAAATGGACAATTTTTCATCTCCTTGATCTTAACTCTGAGCACCACATGGGGCATATAAGTAGTTGCTAAGCTGGTGTTGTTTAAATGAATGGGGCAACAGGGCTGAGTGGGAAGGGCTAAACTTTAGAGGCAGGCTGATCTAGCTCAATTCCTGAGTGCCTCCTTTAGTAGCTAAGGGACTTTATTTCTCAGATTCCTGTCTTATAAAATTAGTAATAGTTAACGATTATAGGTTAAACAGATCTACTTTCTGCATGATGCTTTATTTTGTTTCAAAGAAAAGAAATGAAAATTGATAGTATAGCATTAGTACTTCATAGCTATTCAGTACTGTGGCTTTTATTATTATGCTATGTGAAGCAAGACAAAGGAAAATTAAATCAGATGTAACTCTTAGCCACAAGAAACTTCTCATCCAGGGAATAAAACTAACACATAAAGACCAGGTTGCAGAAAGCTTTGTAAAGAACACTGTTGAGGTTCACACTGTATATGAAAATTCTTTTGAGAGAACACAGTTTCTATTGGGGGTAACAGGTATCACAACAGAGATAGAACCTTAATTTTATCAGTGACTATGAGTCATCGGGAAAAAAATTCAACTTTTTTCTTTTTATTGGGGGGGGGAATGGAGTCTCCCTCTGTTGCCAGGCTGGAGACTAGTGGCGCGATCTCAGCTCACTGCAATCTCCACCTCCCAGGTTCAAGCGATTCTCTGGCTTCAGTCTCCCAAGTAGCTTGGACTACAGGTGAGCACCACCACACCCAGCTAACTTGTATTTTTAGTAGAGATGGGGCTTCACCATGTTGGCCAGGATGGTCTCGATCTCCTGACCTCGTGATCTGCCTGCCTCGGCCTCCCAAAGTGCTGGGATTACAGGTGTGAGCCACTGTGCCTGGCCTTCATTCAACTTTTATAAAGGTCAATTTCCTTTGCTGAGAACTTGGAACATAATTACTCCACAGGTTTATAGCATGGCTGAAATACAATAATGCAAGTGAGGACATGTAACATAAGTGCACGAATATTCCAGCACCTGTTAGATGTCAGGTGCCCTGAATTTGATATTCAGGTCTGGAATATGATTAATGCTTAACAGAGTTTTGCATGAATAAACAAAAAACAATGTGTAAAAGGAGATTTTCAGCTTGGGCTTGAAGGATGAGGTGATCTAGATTGGAGAGTTGTGGGGCAGGATGGAGGTGATATCATATTCCAAGGTGTCAGCAAAGGGGCAGAGGCAGGAAATCCCATGGCA
>NW_016856398.1:0-1511 GCF_001698545.2 Rhinopithecus bieti | reverse complement strand
GGGGAAGGCTCTGTGGGCATGGGACCCACCGAGCCAGGTATGGGAGATAATCTCCTTGTCTGCTGGTTCCTAAGACCTTGAGAAAAGCACAGTATTTGGGCAGGAGTGTCCTGTTTTCCAAGTACAGTGTGTTCCGGCTTCGCCTGGCTAGGAAAGGGAAATTCCCCAACCCCTTGTGCTTCCTGGGTGAAGCGACACCCTGCCCTGCTTCGGCTTGCCCTCCATGGGCTGCTCCCACTGTCCAATGAGTCCCAATGAGATCAGCCAGGTACCTCAGTTGGAAATGCAGAAATCGCCCGTCTTCTGCCTCGATCATGCTGCGAGCTGCAGACCAGAGTTCTTCCTATTCGGCCATCTTGGAATGGATCTCTGATTTTACAAATCTTTTATAATCTTCTAGAATTTTGATATAGAGTGATTAGCATCTTAAGAAAACCTTGTTGTGCTTTCATTTAAACCCTTAAAGAAAATCATATGATATTCCTTTGAATTTAGCTAATATGTTTACACAGAGTTTTCTTTCACAAAATTAATTTATATGGTATTTTAAAATTTGCTTAAAATTTTCACATATTTAATTTAAGACAATCATTTATTCCTAGGAAAAAATGTATAATTTTGTACCTTCTTACAATTTTTTATTAAAAAATTTTACGGTTTTACACACATTGCTTGCAAATACATTTTAGTAGTTTCAGTTACATGTTATAATGGTAGCTTTTCATAATTTTAACTTTAATGTAAAACCTGGTAAGTTGTTTTAATTATGTGTTAGGAGCAGATAAAGTCTGACTTCTACCAGTATAGTTAGAGGCATGGTTAGTTTTATATGTCACCAGGCCTTACTAATTGTGAAACTGGCAGGTTAACAGTTCTTGAAGGCTAAAGAAGCAGTTTACAACATTAAAACATTTAGCAGACCTACTATTTGACCTGCATAATTTAGACCACCTATTTACATTTGTAAGATATTTGTATTTTATTTCTTAAAGTTACATGAACCAAGAGGCACTAGAGCCTTTAATTTTGTCTTAATATTTTATCTAAGTGCTTATTTGTAGACCAATTAATTAGAGGATTTTTTTATAGACATCACACAAAACACGTATATAACCCTCTAGACAGACAGAAGAAGATCAGTAACTATAAGATTTTTTGTTTGCCAATTTTCTAATTGGATTATTGGTCTCTGGTTGAGGACCTTTATGAACAGGGCTAGGGGCCAGGTACGGTGGCTCATGCCTGTAATCCCAGCACTTTGGGAGTCTGAGGTGGGTGGATCACCTGAGGTCAGGAGCTTGAGACCAGCCTGGCCAACATAGTGAAACCCCATCTCTACTAAAAATACACAAAAAATTTAGCTGGGCATGGTGGCAGGTGCCTGTAATCCCAGCTACTTGGGAGGCTGAGGCAGGAGAATTGCTTGAACCCAGGAGGCAGAGGTTGCAGTGAGCCAAGATTGCACCTTTGCACTCCAATCTAGGTGACAGAGTGAGACTCTGTCCCCATTT
>NW_016856397.1:0-1118 GCF_001698545.2 Rhinopithecus bieti | reverse complement strand
TAGCCAGGCTGGTCTCCATCTCCTGACCCCGTGATCTGCCCTCCTCGGCCTCCCAAAGTGCTGGGATCACACGCGTGAGCCACCGCGTCCGGCCAACATTTGGTACTTTTTTAGTTACATTTGTTTTATATTCACTTCTGGCCTAATCACTTTTTTTTTTTTTTTTTTTTGACGGAGTCTTGCACTGTCGCCAGGCTGGAGTACAGTGGTGCAATCTCGGCTCACTGCAACCTCTGCCTCCTGGGATCAGGTAATCCTCCCACCTCAGCCTCCTGAGTAGCTGGGACCACAGGTGCGCACCACCATGCCCAGCTAAGTTTTTGTAACGACCAGGTTTCACCATGTTGCCCAGACTGGGATTAATCACATTTTAATCAGTGAACATGCTCTATATTATTTCAATATTTTGAAAATTATACAAATCTACTTTATAATTATCAGTTTTTATAAATGTTCCATATATGCTTGAAAATGGAGGTTTTTGCACTTACTGTTCCATATATGTTCATTAGGCCAGGTTTGTTAATTTTATTGTTCATCTCTTCTTTTTTTTTTCTTTTGGAGACAGAGTCTTGCTCTGTTGCCCAGGCTGGAGTGCAGTGGCACGATCTCGGCTCGCTGCAACCTCTGCATCTTGGGTTCAAGCTATTCTCGTGCTTCAGCCTCACGAGTAGATGGGATTACAGGCGTGTGCCACTACATCCGGCAAATTTTTTTTGTATTTTAGTGGAGATGAGGTTTCGCCGTGTTGGCCAGGCTGGTCTCAAACTCCTGACCTCAAATGACCTGCCTGCCTCGGCCTCCCAAAGTGTTGGGATTACAGGCTCGAGCCACTACACCCAGCTCATCTCTTCTTATTCTTATTGATTTTTTTGCTCATTCTAAGTTACTGAGAGAAATACGTTAAAATTCCCCATTATGTTTGTGTATTTGTATATTTTTCTTTCTGGATCTGTCAAATTTGCTTTTCATATTGTTTGTGTTATTAGATGCATTCAAGTCTAAAATTGTTACAGTTCTCTCATGAATTGCACTTTTTAATTATGAAGGAACTCACTTTTCACTAGAAATCCTTTATCATCAATTTGTTTTGCCTGATATTAGTATACCTGCAATAG
>NW_016856396.1:0-1016 GCF_001698545.2 Rhinopithecus bieti | reverse complement strand
CGCCCACCCCGCCCCTCCTCCCCGAAAACGTGTGAAGTTATTCAACTTTCCACCTGTTGCCTGCTGCACTGGGCGTGGGTTATTGCAACCTCTAATGTTGGTTCAGGCAGGGTGGAGGTTGGGGACCGTGCTGGGGAGCTGTTGGCCCACATGGGCATAGGGAGGGCATGTTTATCAGACAGAAAATAAACACAAAGTGCGGAGTGTGGCTCCCCAAATGTTGTGCAAACAAAGAACAATAATTATTAAACAGCTTCCAAAGTAACCCAGCACACCCACCCCTTCTGTGTAAGGTCTTTAAAAATGTACATAAAGTTCCCATTTATCTTTTTGTTTATTAAACTCTAGCGGTTGTTATAAATACCGGTCAACAGGCCACACAGCCAAAAGGTAACATAAATCTCAGATGTAAGACTTAGATTTTTTAAGCAATTTTGTTGCATGACTCTTTTATCTTAGCATCCCTTATTTTATTTTGATTTGTTTTCGGCCACAATGAGTCCTTTAGTGCCATTGTGGACTCACAATGCACACGGACATCAGGCTGTGAATGAAGACAGAGGCAGTTTAAACAAACCAAGCTCTTTCTTTCCTTTCCTGCCATTGTAATATGAATGGGCCTTCTGCATTCGGCTGCTAGGAGACCGGCTTTGCAAAGCCCTGCTCCAATAAATGGGCTGGAGAGAAAGGGACCCCAATAAACAACCCAAGTATCCAAGTATCAGAGGGTAAAAAAAAAAAGAAGGAACAAAATTTAGGCAAGTATTTTTTCACTTTTAAATCAACGTATTTCCTAATCTCAGAATGTTAGTTTCCATCGTTGCATTCCTTGCTTTCAACAGTTTCCTTCATTCTTGTCATTGTAATTCCTATTCCCTCACTCCACCACTTCCAATGCGAAAACAGAACAGGGATAGTCCTGGATCACCATCAAGGTTTGTTTTCAAGATACAATATTTCCTTTTCTTTCTTTCTTTTCCTTCCTTCCTTCCTTCCTTCCTTCCTTCCTTCCTTCC
>NW_016856395.1:0-1120 GCF_001698545.2 Rhinopithecus bieti | reverse complement strand
AAAAAAAAAAAAAAAAAGAGCAACACAAGCAGCTGATGTAAGTGGTTGGGGATGCAAGTTGCTGAGCCTCAGGGCCACATGTGGCTGAGCATTGAAGACTACTGATAGATGCAGGTAACTTCAGACAGTGAGGCTTCAGGGAAAGATCACCTTCTTCCTGCACCATCCCCTTTCCAGTTCGCCATCCCGCTGAAAGCCACTTTTATCACCCAATAAATCCTCTGCATACACTACTCTTCAAATAGTTTGTGTGACTTGATTCTTCCTGGACACTAAACAAGAACTTGGGTGTCAAAAAGGGCAGGTGCAGGAGCCTGTCACTCTGACCCTTTACTGGGCTGTTAACACTTGGCCATCCACAGACTGCAGGCTGGGTGAAATGAGTCACTCCAGTTCCTGCCCACAAAGGGGGTAAAGGTCAAGGGAACAAATCCCATCTCAAGGGCAGAGAAGAGAAGGACTACATGCAAACAAAACTTCTGTGTGTGAAGGTTACCAGTAAGACTTTGTAAACTTTCTTAAGCCTCAGCTACTTCAAATCTAAGATGCCTTTAATTACAAGTCCCATCATTATCATTTTTATAATACTAAGGAAAAAATTCACCAATTATACTGTGAGATACCATGAAGTATAAGATGAATCCCAATTTAAGAGATGTTAAAATGTGGAAAAGTTTATCTTAGAATCAATGAAATGTGATGTTTATGTTCACTTAGGCAGGCTCTTCCCAACTAGGTCTATAGTACCTTGGCCACAAGATATAAACTTTAAGTTGTTTTAAGAAGTTTCATAAATCACAAGATATTTAAGATATAGTACAAGTCTTTTTGAATCAGCTATTACCTGAAGTTTGATAAAGAACAATGAAGTCATATGGTGCCACAAAAATACAATTTTTAGAGTTGCAAGGATTGTTTCATTTTAATAAAGTGTAAATTCTATTTCAAAAGAGAGAGAAAGTGAGAGAGACAGAGAAAGAGAGGTCAAAGGCTGAGATTTATGAGATTGGATGCCCCAAAAGAAACTAGAAGTGCACTCTGGCTGGGCAAGTAAAAGCCAAAAGAGGGAGAGAAGATCAAGATGGTGACAGTTTAATAGCAGAAAAGATGGTGATGCTAA
>NW_016856394.1:0-1017 GCF_001698545.2 Rhinopithecus bieti | reverse complement strand
GTTGAATTTTGTTGAAGGCCTTTTCTGCATCTACTGAGAAAATCATGTGGTTTTCGTTGTTGGTTCTGTTTATGTGATGGATTACATTTATTGATTTGCATGTGTTGAACCAGCCTTGCATCCCATGGATGAAGCCGACTTGAATGTGGTGGATAAGCTTTTTGATTTGCTGCTGGATTTGGGTTGCCAGTATTTTATTGAGGATTTCCTCATTGATGTTATCAGGGACATTGTCCTAAAATTCTCTTTTTTGTGTGTGTCTCTACCAAGCTTTGGTTTCAGGATGATGCTAGCCTCATAAAACGAGTTAGACAGGATTCCCTCTTTTAATAGAGATTGAAATTGTTTCAGAAGGAATGGTACCAGCTCCTCTTTGTACCTCTGGTAGAATTTGGCTGTGAATCCATTTGGTCTTGGACTTTTTTTGGTTGGTAGGTTAGCAGTTATTGCCTCACTTTCAAAACTTGTTATTGGCCTTTTCAGAGATTCAACTTCTTCCTGATTTCCTCTTGGGAGGGTGTATGTGTCCAGGAATTTATCCACTTCTTCTAGATTTTCTGGTTTATATGCGTAGAGGTGTTTATAGTATGTTCTCTGATGGTAGTTTATATTTCTGTGGGATCGGTGGTGATATCCCCTGTATTTTTTATTGTGTCTATTTGATTCTTCTGTCTTTTCTTATTTATTAGTCTTGCTAGCAGTCTATTTTGTTGATCTTTCAAAAAAAATCAGCTCCTGGATTCATTGATTTTTTGAAGAGTTTTTTTGTGTCTCTATCTCTATCAGTTCTGCTCTGATCTTCGTTGTTTCTTGCCTTCTGCTAGCTTTTGAATGTGTTTGCTCTTCTCTTGTTCATTTAATTGTGATATTAGGGTGTAAATTTTAGATCTTTCTTGCTTTCTCTTGTGGGCATTTAGTGCTATAAATTTCCCTTTACACACTGTTTTAAATGTGTCCCAGAGATTCTGGTATGTTGTGTCTTTGTTCTCATTGGTTTCAAAGACATCTTTATCTCTG
>NW_016856393.1:0-1119 GCF_001698545.2 Rhinopithecus bieti | reverse complement strand
CACAAAGCTACACCATTCTTTTCGTAGAACAGTATGGTACCACTGTTTTGGGGAATCTGAGAAGGATATTTTGGGTCACATTGAAGCCTATGGTGACAGACGAAATATCCTCAGATAAAAACTAGAAAGAAGCTTTCTGAGAAACCACTTTGTGATTTATGAATTCATCTCACGGAGTTACACTGTTATTTTCTTTAAGAAGTTTGATAACACTCTTCGTGGAATCTGCAGTACGATATTTGACAATGCAGTGATGTCTATGGTGAAAAAGGAAATGTTCTCAGAAAAAAGCTAAAAACAAGCTTTCTGAGAAACTGCTTTGTACTGTGTGAATTCCTCTCCCAGAGTTACACTGTTCTTTGCATTGAGCAGTTTCCTTACACTGTTGTCTTGGAATCTGCATTTTGGTATTTCATAGTGCATTGAAACTTATGGCTACAAAGGATATATACTCATATAAAAACTAGAAAGAAGCTTTCTGAGGAACAGGTTTGTGATGTGTGAATTCATCACACAGAGTTACAAGTTCCTTTTCATGGAGCAGTTTGCTAACACTGTTTTCATGGAATCTGCAATGGGATATTCTGGAGCACATTGAGGCCTATAGAGAAAAAAGAAATATCCTCTGATAAAAACTAGAAAGACGCTTTTGAGAAACAGTTTCCTGATATGTGAATTCATCTTACAGCGTAACACCATTCTTTTCATTGAGCAGTTTGGTAACACTGTTTTTGTGGAATCTGCAATAGGATATTTGGGAGTGCATTGAAGCCTATGTTGACGAAGGAAATATCCTAAGTAAAAACCAAAAAGAAGCTTTCTGTGAAACTGCTTTGTGATGTGTGAATTCATCTCACAGTGTTACAAAGTTCTTTTCATTGAGCAGTTTGCTAACACTTTTTTCATTTAATCTGCAATTGGATATTCAGGAGCCCATTGAGGAATATGGTGAAAAAGGAAATATCCTCAGATGAAAACTAGAAAGAAGTTTTCTGAGGAACAGCCTTGGGATTTGTAAAGTCATCTCACAGAGTCACACCATTCTTTTCATGGAGCAGTTTGGTAGCACTCTTTTTCTGGTATCAGAGAAGGGATATTTTTGAAAGCATTGAAGCCTTA
>NW_016856392.1:0-1512 GCF_001698545.2 Rhinopithecus bieti | reverse complement strand
GGTCAGGGATTCGAGACCAGCCTGACCAACATGATGAAACGCTGTCTCTACTTAAAAAAAAAAAAAAAAAAGACAAAATTAACCAGGCATGACGGCGGGGGCCTATAATTCCAGCTACTCAGGAAGGCTGAGGCAGGAGAATCGCTTGAACGTGGGATGTGGAGGTTGCAGTGGGCCCAGATTGCGCCTCTGCACTCCAGTCTGGGCAACAAGAGCAAAGCTCTGTCTCAAAAAAAAAAATGTGTCTGCATGTGGTGGCTTACACTTGTAATCCCAACACTATGGGAGGCTGAGGCAGGCAGATCGCTTGAGCCCAGGAGTTCGAAACCAGCCTGGGCAGCATGATGAAACCCTGCCTATACAAAGAAATATAAAAATTAGCTGGGTGTGATGGTACGTACCTGTAGTCCCAGCTATTCGGAAGGCTGAAGTGGAAGGATCGCTTGATCCTGGAAGTCAGAGATTGCATTGAGCTGAGTTCATGCCACTGACTCCAGCCTGAATGACAGAGTGAAACTGTGACTCAAAAGAAAAAATTAAAACTTTTGTTAAAACCAAAGCAAACACATTAGCCTAGACCTCCACAGGGTCGGGATCACCAATATCACTGTTTCCACCTCCACATTCTGTCCCACAGGAAGGTCTTCAGGGGCAAATAACGTGCATGGAGCTGTCATCTCCTGTGAAAACAATTCTGGAAAACTTCCCAAAGGACCCGCCTGGGGCTGTTTTACAGTGAGCTTTTGTTTTGTTTTGTTTTGTTTCTGTTTCCTTTGAGATGGAGCTTTGCTCTGTCACCCAGGCTGGAGTGCAATGGCATGATCTCAGCTCACTGCAACCTCCGACTCCTGGGTTCAAACGATTCTCCTGCCTCAGCCTCCTGAGTAGCTGGGATTACAGGCATGCACCACCACACCTGGCTAATTTTGTATTTTTAGTAGAGATGGGGTTTCTCCATGTTGGTCAGGCTGGTCTCAAATTCCTGACTTGAGATGATCCGCCCCCGTTGGCCTCCCAAAATGCTAGGATTACAGGCATGAGCCCCTGCACTCAGCCAACCTTCTTTTTAATAAGTAAAAGGAGTACACTCTAACATTAAAAACCTGGAAAGTACATAAACCAGTAACATCGTCATTATCATTGTCAAGTATTATGTACTATACATACTTGTATTGCCACGCTTTTATTCAGCTGGCAGTGCAGTAGGTTTGTTTACACCATCGTCACCACAAACACATGAGTAATGTGTTGCACTAAGACATTGCTATAGCTATGATGTCACTAGGTGGTAGGAATTTTTCAGTTCCATTATAATCTCATGGGACCACCATCATATATGTAGTCTGTTCTTGACACTGTTGTTAAACAATACATGACTGTAGTTGTGTTTGTATAGCACACATCACCAAGTATATAGAATTTTAGGGTTATTTTTCAGCTATCTAAAAAAGTAGGTTAAAAATGATATATCCCGGCCGGGCGCGGTGGCTCAAGCCTGTAATCCCAGCACTT
>NW_016856391.1:0-426 GCF_001698545.2 Rhinopithecus bieti | reverse complement strand
AAAGGGAAAGTCACCAAAAAACATCTTCTTAAAAGTCATGTAAGGGCCGGGCGCGGTGGCTCACGCCTGTAATCCCAGCACTTTGGGAGGCCGAGGCGGGCGGATCACAAGGTCAGGAGATCGAGACCACGGTGAAACCCCGTCTCTACTAAAATACAAAAAATTAGCCGGGCGCGGTGGCAGGTGCCTGTAGTCCCAGCTACTCAGGAGGCTGAGGCAGGAGAATGGCGTGAACCCAGGAGGCGAAGCTTGCAGTGAGCCAAGATCGCGTCACTGCCCTCCAGCCAGGGGGACAGAGCGAGACTCCGTCTCAAAAAAAAAAAAAAAAAAGTCATGTAAGACAACTTTGCAGACCTTTATATAAATAAATGTGTAGACCTAGATGAAGTGAATAACTCCCAAAATTAACTCCAGATGGTCACAAGG
>NW_016856390.1:0-776 GCF_001698545.2 Rhinopithecus bieti | reverse complement strand
GTTCCAAGTGTCCAGTTCCTCCAGGAGCATTTGTGAAAAATACTCTTTTACTTACTAAAGTAGTTGGAAGTCTGTGAAATTTAGCTGATCACATATGTGTGGATATATTTCTGCACTATATATACTGTTGCATTAAACTGTTTGTCAGTATTGTGCCAATATTACCCTGTCTTCCTTGCTAAAATGTGTAATAGTTCAATCAGATACTATAGATTTTTTTCATAATTTTTGACTATTCTATATCTTTTGTAATTCCACATGGTTTTAGAACAAACTTGTATATTGTTACAAAATAACATGCTGATATTTTGATTGTGTTTGTATTACATGTATAAATGTATTTGGGTAGTTTGGAAAACTTAAAAGTATTGAGTCTAAGCCAGGCATGGTGGCTCACGACTGTAATCCCAGCACTTTGGGAGGCTGAGGCAGGTGGATCATCTGAGATCAGGAGTTTGAGACCAGCCTGGCCAACATGGTAAAACCTCGTCTCTACTAAAAACACAAAAAGTAGCTAGACACGCTGGCACAGGCCTGTAATCCCATCTACTCAAGAGGCTGAGGCATGAGAATCGCTTGAACCTGGGAGGCAGAGGTTGCAGTGAGCCGAGATCGCACCAATGCACTTCAGCCTGGGTGACAGGGCAAGAGTCTATCTCAAAAAAAAACAAAAACAAAAACAAAAGTATTGAGTCTATCCAATATTGTAATATATTTCTTGCCCATACATGGCTAAATTTATTCTTTTAAAAATAACTTTATTAAAATAATTGACA
>NW_016856389.1:0-1118 GCF_001698545.2 Rhinopithecus bieti | reverse complement strand
GGTTCTGTCCCACCGAGGGCCACCACACAGCCATGCCAGGTGAGAGGCAACACCAGGGTATGTGGGGCGGGCCAGCATGCTGTCACCCTCTCAGCCCCCACTGCCCACCTGCTCACTGTCCCCACCACCAGCTGTGCCGTGGAGGCGTTAAAGGCCCTGCTCACCGGGGATGGAGGCCGCATGGTGGTCACGTGCATGGAACAGGCAGGAGGCTGGAGGAGGCTGGTGGGAGCCCACACCCACCTGGAGGGTGTCCTGCTGCTGGCCAGGTGAGGAAGGGCCCCAGGATGTCACACCAGGAAGAGACTCGTTGCTGGCCAGGTGCTGGGCAGGGGGACAGGGAAAAGGCAGGGGCATGAGGGTGGTGTTGGGATGGCGTCTTCTCGAGAAGTAAGGCCGCCAAACGGAGCGAGAGCTCCCATTTCCACCCACCCCAGTGCTATGGTGGCACATGCCGACCACCACCTGCGAGGCCTCTTCGCAGACTCGCTTCCGCGGCTGCGCAGCGCGGACGACCCGCAGCGCCTCACGGCTATGGCCTTCTTCACCGGGGTGAGCCTGCTTCCCGGATGGGTGGTGAAGGGTGACCCTGGCCTTGATCCCTGAGTCGCAGCGGCCTGCACGGGGACCGCGGGCGTGCTGACCCCGTGTGCCTCGCCTAGCTGCTGCAGAGCAGGCCCACCGCACGGCTCCTGCGGGAGGAGGTCATCCTGGAGCGACTCCTCACCTGGCAGGGAGACCCCGAGCCCACCGTGCGCTGGTTGGGCCTGCTGGGCCTGGGCCACCTCGCGCTGAATCGCAGGAAGGTGAGAGAAGGGGAGGGGTGGAGAGAGTCCTGACCGGGTCGCGGCGAGGTCTGCAGGAGGCTGAACTCGAGTCCCAGCAGGTGCGGCACGTGAGCACACTGCTGCCGGCGCTCCTGGGCGCACTGGGCGAAGGCGACTCGCGGCTCGTGGGTGCAGCGCTGGGCGCCCTGAGGAGGCTCCTGCTGCGGCCCCGGGCCCCTGTGCGGCTCCTGAGCGCGGAGCTGGGGCCGCGCCTCCCTCCGCTGCTGGACGACGTGAGCAAACTCCCCGCCTCCGGTCCCCGTCCCTCCGGCTGTCGCCGCCCCCGCCCGC
>NW_016856388.1:0-510 GCF_001698545.2 Rhinopithecus bieti | reverse complement strand
GCCATTGCTGAGGACTAAGTAGGTAAACAAAGCTGCTAGGAAGCTCGAATTGAATGGAGCCAGCCTGGCTCTGTAGACTCCTCCTCTGGGGACAGGGCATAGCTAAACAAAAAGCAGCAGAAACCTCGACAGAGGTAAATAACCCTGTCTGACACCTTTAAAGAGAGGAGGGGATCTCCCAGCACGGAGGTTGAGATCTGAGAATGGACAGACTGCATGCTCAAGTGGGTCCCTGACTCCTGAGTAGTGTAAATGGGAGACATCCCCTACTAGGTGCAGACCAACACTTCACACCTCACATGGCGGGGTACACCCCTGAGACGAAGCTTCCAGAGCAAGAATCAGACAACAACATTCGCTGTTCAGCAATATTCTATCTTCTGCAGCCTCTGCTGCTGATACCCAGGCAAACAGGGTCTGGAATGGACCTCAAGCAAATGCCAACAGACCTAAAGCTGAGGGTCCTGATTGTTAGAAGGAAAACTAACAAAGAGAAAGGACACCCACACC
>NW_016856387.1:0-390 GCF_001698545.2 Rhinopithecus bieti | reverse complement strand
CTTGAGAAAAGAAATGAGAAAAGTATAGAGAAAGAAAAAGTGGGCCCAGGGGACCGGCACTCTGCATACAGAGGACCCACGCCGGCACCGGTCTCTGAGTTCCCTCAGTATTTATTGATCATTATCTTTACCATCTTAGAAAAGGGAAGTGGCAGGATAATAGGATCATCGTAGGGAGAAGGTCAGCAGTAAGACATATGAATAAAGATCTCTGTGACATGAATCAGTTTAAGGAAAAGTGCTGTGCCTTGCTATGCATATGCAAACATCTCTATAAACCTTTTTAGTGCATAAAGAGCAGTATTTTCAGCCCTAAGGCGGTTTTCTCCTTTCTCAGTAAACAGAACATATAATTGGGTTTTACACCGAGATGTTCCATTGCCCAGGGAT
>NW_016856386.1:0-511 GCF_001698545.2 Rhinopithecus bieti | reverse complement strand
GAGCCACCGCGCCCGGCCGGTTTTAAATTCTTACCATCTGACCAGGCACGGTGGCTCATGCCTATAATCCCACCACTTTCGGAGGTGGAGATGGGCAGACTGCTTCAGCCCAGGAGTTTGAGACCAGCTTGGGCAACATGGCAAAAACCCATCTCTACAAAAAATACAAAAATTAGCCAGGTGGCCAGGCGCCGTGGCTCATGCCTGTAATCCCAGCACTTTGGGAGGTCGAGGTGGGTGGAACACCTGAGATCAGGAGTTTGAGACCAGCCTGACCAACATGGTGAAACCCTGTCTCTACCAAAAATACAAAAGTAGCTGGGCATGAAGGCACATGCCTGTAATCCCAGCTACTTGGGAGGCTGGGGCAGGAAAATCGCTTGAACACAGAAGGCGGAGGTTGCAGTGAGCCGAGATTGTGCTATTGTACTCCAGCCTGGGCAACAAGAGCAAAACTCCATCTCAAAAAAAAAAAAAGAGAGAAAGAAAGAAAAAAAAATTAGCCAGGTAT
>NW_016856385.1:0-1018 GCF_001698545.2 Rhinopithecus bieti | reverse complement strand
CCCCGGGGCAGGCAGCAGGGCCTGCTCAACCCCCGACCTGGACCAGCGAGACCCGCGCGCGTCTCCCTCGCGTGGGGACATCTACCTGCATTTCCCAGTCTCAGACTCAGTGTGTTTCATTTCTCCAGCCACGGGGCCCAGCAGGTGTCAGCAGCAAAGGAGAACTGGGTGGGATAGTCCTTCCCGAAGATAAGGCAAAGTGCCCCAGCCCAGAGATCAATCCTGAAAATCCACTTTCAAAGGGATGAATAAGGTGGGACATCCCTGGTTCCTTCTTCAGCCATAAATCTCTAGGCTCAGATGGTAACTGTCCTCCTCTTGACAAAGCTGTAAAGAACACAGCATAGCAGCAGTCAGGAAAGAGCATGCACAAGAAAGGTCCTTCTGGTGGGGCAAGGACCACCTGTCCTGCCCCCTGAGCTTTGCCTCCCTCCCCGCATGGGCTTCGCTGCCTCTGTGGGGACCTGTTGGAGGTTGCAGGGCTTGACTGTCAGTGCCGGAGGCTTCCGTGAGCATTTGTCCTATGAATACCCAGGCTCCGTTCTGCTGCTCAGCCTGCACTGATGCCACCTGACTTCCTGTGAATAAATGGAGCACTGTAAAGGGAGTCCAGCTCAGCTGCCCCCCATGTGATTGTGCAAGACTCACCTCCCCTCTTGAGGAGGCAGTGGGGTGGGTGGACTAGATGATCCCGGAGGCTGCTTTCAGCCGCAATGCCCCAGTTGCTCCTGTTTTGCTTTGTTTTTTGACACAGAGTCTCACTCTATCCCCCAGGCTGGAGTGCAGTGGTGCGATCTCGGCTCACTGCAAGCTCCGCCTCCCAGGTTCACACCATTCTCCTGCCTCAGCCTCCTGAGTAGCTGGGACTACAGGGGCCCACCACCACGCCCGGCTAATTTTTTGTATTTTTAGTAGAGATGGGGTTTCACTGTGTTAGCCAGGATGGTCTCCATCTCCTGACCTTGTGATCCTCCTGCCTTGACCTCCCAAAGTGCTGGGATTACAAGCGTGAGCCACC
>NW_016856384.1:0-441 GCF_001698545.2 Rhinopithecus bieti | reverse complement strand
CCATCCATCCATCCATCCATCCATCCATCCACCCACCCACCCATCCAGCCACCCAACCACCCATCCATCCACTCATCCATCCATCCATCCATCCATCCATCCATCCATCCATCCACTCATCCATTCATCCGTCCATCTGTCCATCCATCCATCCATCTATCCATCTACCCACTCATCCATCTACCCATCCACCCACCCACCCATCCATTCATCCATCCACCAATCCATCCTATCCTCCATCAATCCACCCATTTATCCACCCATCCATCTGTCTATTCATCTATCCATTCATCCATTCATCTATCCATTTATTTACATATCCATCCGTTCACCCATTCACCCACCCATCTACCCACCTACCCACCCACCCATCCACTCATCCATCCAGCCATCCATTCATCAATCCATCCATCCATCCATCCATCCACCCATCTATGTATC
>NW_016856382.1:0-1018 GCF_001698545.2 Rhinopithecus bieti | reverse complement strand
CCTAGAACTTAAAGTATAATCAAAAAAAAGAAAAAAAATTAAAAATAAATAAATAAATTTAAAAAAAAAGAAAAGAAATTGCTTTGTGATATGTGAATTCATCTCACAGAGCTACACTGTACTTTTCTTTGAGCAGTTTGCAAACACTGTTTTCTTGGCATCTGCAACGCAATATTTTGGAGTGCATTGTAGCTTATGTTGACAAAGGAAATATACTCAGACAAAAACTAGAAGGAAACTTTGTGAGAAACTGCTTTGAGTTTTGAATCTGAGAGGGAATATTTTGGATCACATTGAAGCCTATGGTGACAGAGGAAATATGCTCAGATAAAAACTAGAAAGAAACTTTCTGAGAAAGCTCTTTGTAATATATGAATTCATCTCACAGACACACCTTGCTTTTCCTGGAGCAGTTTGCTAACACTGTTTTCATGAAATCTGCAAAGGGATATTTAGGAACACTTTGGGGCCTACAGTGAACAAATAAATTATCAGATAAAAATTAAAAGGAAGTTTTCTGAGAAACTGCTTTGTGATATGTGAGTTCATCTCACAGAGTTACACTGTACTTTTCATTCAGCAGTTTGCTAACACTCCTTTTGTGGAATCTGCAATGGGTTTTTTGGGAGCGCATTGAGGCCTATATTGGGAAAGACAAATATCCTCAGATAAAAACTAGAAAGGAGCTTTCTGAGAAACAGCTTTGTGATGTGTGAATTCATCTCAAATTATTACACTGTTCTTGTCATTGAGCAGTTTGATAACACTGTTTTCACAGAATCTGCAATAGGATATTTTGGAGCGCATTACATCCTATGGTAACATAGGAAATATCCTCAGATATAAACCTAAAAGAAGCTTTCTGAGAAACTGCTTTCTGATGTGTTAATTCATCTTACAGTTACACTGTTGTTTTCATTGAGGAGTTTGCTAACGTTGTTTTCTTGGAATCTGCAATGAGATATTTCAGAGCGCATTGAGGCTTATGGTGACAAAGGAAATATCGTCAGCCAAAACT
>NW_016856381.1:0-1119 GCF_001698545.2 Rhinopithecus bieti | reverse complement strand
TGAAGTCAGATCAACTTAATGTGTAGGACTTTTACATTTATCTCTAATGTCTGGGAAGGAAAACGACATTCTACTTTATCAGATGGGCCATAATGTAAGCAAATATTTTTAATATACAAGGAATATTAAAAATCATTATATGGTATTTTTCTGTTTATATTGTGGATACATGACTCATTTCAGCACAGAGACATATTTAGCTCTCTGCATACTTTAATATCAGCAGCATTCAATTAAAAGGTATAAGGTTTCTTTACTGAGAACCAAAGCATTAAGCCATTTTGTGTAATTGTTTAATTACCACTGCACCATTTGAATTGACATGTTAATATAACTTTCCATGGAAAGGAAAATGTAATCTTTTATTTTTGTTTCTTACCTAATGAAAGCTACTCTGTTAGATGGGCTAGCCTGGCAATATGACTTAGGAAAAAGTAATATAGAATAAAGTTTTCATATGAACAAGGAAAAGAAATTAACTTTACTGCTCATCTCATTAGTCTGCCAAATTGGAAAGACATTTTAGGCCTGATTATCATGTTCTAATTCGTCTCTGGAGGACATTCATGGCCAACTAAGTGTTCATTAATCTATCATCTTCCTGTAACATTGATTTGTTCATTATCCTTTCAGAGTCTCAAATATAGAAACCAAGAATTGACGTGTAGTGTTTATGTGCTTACAGATGTTGCTACCACCTATCCAGATAAGAAGTCCATCTTAATGTACATCACATCACTCTTCCAAGTTTTGCCTCAACAAGTGAGCATTGAAGCCATCCAGGAAGTGGAAATGTTGCCAAGGCCACCTAAAGTGACTAAAGAAGAACATTTTCAATTACATCATCAAATGCACTATTCCCAACAGGTAAAGTGTCCAAAGGACAGGTAATATTCAAGATGTTTTCTATTTTATACGCATTTTTAGGTATTGTGTGCACACATATATATGTATAAAACGAATATATATGTATACATACATGTATATGTACAAAGCCTAATGTATGTATATATACAGAAAGACAGACTATGTAAACCTTTTCAGTTTTGCTTCATTGAATACAATATTCTTTTCAAACATATTTATTTTGTGTGTGTGTGTGTGTGAATATTGATATTT
>NW_016856380.1:0-1275 GCF_001698545.2 Rhinopithecus bieti | reverse complement strand
AAAACTGCCTTTGCCGCAGTTTTTAAATTAAATTTAAATTAAATTTTCCACGGTGGCTCATGCCTGTAATCCCAGCACTTTGGGAGGCCAAAGTGGGAGGATCATGAGGTCAGGAGATCAAGACCATCCTGGCTAACACAATGAAAACCCGTCTCTACTAAAAATGCAAAAAAAATTAGCTGGGTGTGGTGGCGGGCGCCTGTAGTCCCAGCTACTCAGGAGGCTGAGGCAGGAGAATGGCATGAACCCGGGAGGTGGAGCTTGCAGTGAGCCTAGATCGCACCACTACACTCCTGCCTGGGTGACAGAACGAGACACTGTCTCAAATAAATGAATTAATTAATTAATTAAATTTTCCACAAAATTTAATACATTGCATTTTCACTTTTATTTGGTCCCAAATGTTTTATAAAATCTCTTTGAATTTAATTTTAGACTCAGATTGTTTAGAGGCATGTTTTAATTTGCAGGTACTTGAAGATTTTCAGTTATCTTTCTGTTACTGATTTTAAGTTTAATTCCATTGTAGTATGAGAACATACTTTTACGATATGTTTTCTTTTAAACTTAATAGAGTTTGTTTTATAGTCCAGACTATAATCTATTGTGGTAAATATCTCATTCACACTTGAGAAGAATATTTATTCTTCTAATGATGATGATGACAGCTATACACATCCATTGGGGAGAGCAGTTTATGTTGCAATTTAGGTAATACATGTCCTAGGATGATTTACCTCTTCATCATTATATAATGTCCCTCTTTATCCCAGGTAATATTTCTTGTTCAAAGTGTGATATTTTAGAAATTACTATTACTATTCCAACTCTTTTGATTAGTGTTTGACATGTTTTCCTAGCTTTTATTTATAAACTAAGCTTGTCTTTAAATGGTTTCTTGTAGGTAGTATGTAGTTTGGTCTTGCTCTTTTACTCAGTTGGATAATTTTGATTTCTACTTGACTTATTTAAAACATTCACATTTAAAAGTATTATGGATAGAATTAGATTACAATCTACCA
Organism: Rhinopithecus bieti; assembly: GCF_001698545.2. Taxonomy (NCBI): domain Eukaryota; kingdom Metazoa; phylum Chordata; class Mammalia; order Primates; family Cercopithecidae; genus Rhinopithecus; species Rhinopithecus bieti. Next base: position 253 of record NW_016856380.1, on the reverse strand, counting down.
TCTTGCTAGCTCTTTTCTATTTTCCTTTTTTTCTTTCTTCCATGGGTTTAACTGAATGTTTTATAATTTAGTTTTATCTCTTTCATTTATTTATTATTTATTCCTCTTATTTTAATATTTTATGACAACATTGTGGTTTACAATGTAGATTTTAAGAAATCTTTTTTTTTTTTTTTTTTTTTTTTTTTTTTTAAAAAATTTTTTTTTAAAAGTAAATTTTTTAAAAAATTTTTTTTTTTTTTTTTTTTTTTTT
>NW_016856379.1:0-439 GCF_001698545.2 Rhinopithecus bieti | reverse complement strand
GTTTGCTCCGGTCTGGTCTGGTTTGATCTGGTCTGGTCTGGTTTGATCCGGTCTGGTCTAGTTTGGTCTGGTTTGATCCGGTCTGTTCTGGTTTGATCCGGTTTAATCTGGTCTGGTCTGGTTTGATCCGGTCTGGTCTGGTTTGGTCTGGTTTGATTCGGTCTCGTCTGGTTTGATCTGGTCTGGTCTGGTCTGGTTTGATCCAGTCTGGTCTGGTTTGATCTGGTTTAATCTGGATCCGGTCTGGTCTGGTCTGGTTTGATCCGGTCTGGTCTGGTTTTGATCTGGTTTAATCTGGTCTGGTCTGGTTTGATCTGGTTTAATCTGGTCTGGTCTGGTTTGATCCGGTCTGGTCTGGTTTGGTCTGGTTTGATCTGGTCTGGTCTGGTTTGATCTGGTTTAATCTGGTCTGGTCTGGTTTGATCCGGTCTGGTCTGGT
>NW_016856378.1:0-391 GCF_001698545.2 Rhinopithecus bieti | reverse complement strand
CAAAGGTATATTTGGGAGTGCATTGAGGCATATTGTGAAAAGTTAAATATCCACATATAAAAACGAGAAAGAAGTTTTCTGAGAAATTGCTTTGTGATGTGTGAATTCATCTCATTGAGTTACACTGTTCATTTCATTGAGCCTTTTGATAACATGGTTTTCCTGGAACCTGCCATATTATATTTGGGAGCTCATTGAAGCCTACGGTGACGAAACAGCCTCAGATAAAAGGAAAAATCCACAGATTTAAACTAGAAAGAAGTTCTCTGAGAAACTGTTTTGTGATGGGTGAATTTATCTCACAGAGTTACACCTTTCTTTTCATTGAGCACTTTGTTAACACTGTTTTTGTGGAATCTGCAAAGGGATATTCAGGAGCGCATAGGGTCCA
>NW_016856377.1:0-391 GCF_001698545.2 Rhinopithecus bieti | reverse complement strand
AAATGTTTCAAGTATCTTCTGTGACTTTCTAAACAATAAGAATTCTAAATTCCACATTCCCTATCCTGAAGGAACACAAATCTCTACAATTTATCTTGCTAAATGCTCACCCCGGTAGTGTTATAAACACCAACTATCAAACAACCTTAATGTTGGATTAAGGGTTTTATTATGACGCAGGAAAAAGATAATAACGCAGCTCATCCTAAAGTGTAAAGCTTTTCTGCACATCCAATATTTTACTGAGATTTCCACTGGACTTAATCTGAAATGAATATTCAGAGGATTTTCTCTCTTTTTCAAACCAGTTTGTAAAACAAAATCAAGCCAACAGTTACACATTCCTGTACAAATGCCATCACTTTAAGTCATTAGCAAGAAATTTATTACA
>NW_016856376.1:0-1109 GCF_001698545.2 Rhinopithecus bieti | reverse complement strand
AAAAAAACAAAGTATAAAGTCTCTCAAGTGATTTATATTTGGTGGTGTTTGCTTCTCTGTTAAATTTTCTTTTGGTGGATTAAGCTATTGGACTCTGCTAGTTTTGCATTGCTCTATAGAAGTATCTGAAACCGAGTGATTTATAAAGAAAAGAGGTTTAATTGACTCTGAGTCTGCAGACTGTACAAGAAGCATGGCACTAGCATCTGCTCGGCTTCTGGTGAGGTCTCAGGGAACGTTTACTCATGGAGGAAGGTAAAGTGGGAGCAGGCATGTCACATGGCAAGAGGGAGCAAGAGAGAGAAGGAGGAGGTGCCAGGCTCTTTAAACAACCAGAGTTTGCATGAATTCAGAGCGAGGACTCATTACCAGGAAGAAGGAGCCTAGCCATTCATGAGGGATCCACCCCCATGACCCAAACACCTCCCACCAGGCCTCACTTCCAACTTTGGAGATTCCATTGCTCTTACTTTTTTGAGACAAGAATCTCACTCTGTTACACAGGCTGGAGTGCAGTGGTGGGATCATACCTCGCTACAGCCTCGAACTTCTGGGCTTAAGTGATTCTCCTGCCTCAGCCTCCCAAGAAGGTGAGACTACAGGCACGGGCCACCACACCTGGCTAATATTTTAATTTTTTTTTTTAATAGAGGTGGGTCTTGCTATGTTGCCCAGGCTGGTCTTGAACTCTTGGCTTCAAGCAATCCTCCTGCCTCGGTCTCCCAAAGTGCTGGGATTATGAGCCACCATGCCTGGTCTTAGGATTATATTTCAACCTAAGATTTGGAGGGAACAAACATTCAACCATATCAGACTCCAGTGATGAAGAACCTGTTGGTAGAATTTTCAAACCTTTGACTCATCATCTCCTTTTTCAGACTTTTCTCTCTTCCTTACTCTCAACATTTGAGCAGTTCTGAGTTCTTCCGATTCTACTTGTATGTTTTACAAATACAATTCCTTCTTTACATTTTGTTTCCTGCTCTACTCTTTCAGGCCTCATTGGCTCCTGGCTGGTTTCTATTTCTAGGCTCTCAGCCACCAGTTTATACGAGCTCTGGTCAGGTCATTTCTTCTTAAAAAATCTTCAGGCCGGGTGCGGTGGCTCA
>NW_016856375.1:0-1102 GCF_001698545.2 Rhinopithecus bieti | reverse complement strand
AGTATATATAAAACTATATATATTTAAGACAAGAATATATATAGTTTATTAAAATATTGATCTATGTATATATTTAAGAAAAGAAAATAGATATGTATAGTGTATTCCATACAGATTGGGATAGGAATTCATTAAATAATGATATTCTTTCTCCATATTTTATATTAATTACTAAAAATGTTTAGGTTGTTTTAACTGTGTTCTAATTTTATTTCATTTTAGTAGATTTCAGAGAGAGAGAGAGGAGGGAAAACCCTTCTACTTTTTTGTCTTTTAAACCAGTATCTAACTGGTTAAGCAGTCTCATATTGTAAAGATGGCGGCCTATACAAAGGTTTGCTTTCCATTTGATGTTTTAAAAGCTAATTTTACCATTAGCTTTTACTAGTCGTTAGAGGAACAGTCCAACTATTGAATATATGACCATGGCTTTTATTTCACCAGAAAATATGTAGTTTGCTAGAAACAATAAAATTGCATAAAGACGCTATTGGAGTTGAATCGGAACCTTTCAAGACTGCCTGTAAAAAATAGTCTTTCATTTAAAATAATAATTATCATCTTATTTAAGTGATAGGTCTTTGGGATTTACAGCTTTGATTACTCCTAAAGAGGAAAAGTACCCTATATTATTTGGCATGGAGGGAATAATTCAAATTTTGAGATAAGGCAGTACCTACTTCTTTAGCTGTTGAGTAAGAGTTGGGAGGGCACCTTGCATTTTGAAGGGGCATAGAGATAAATACAACAGACTACCTTTCTCTAGAAGTGTACATAGTTATTTTATTTTCCCTTACCCACTCCAGCTTACAATTTCAGTTTGGTTCATGACTAGAAATATATTTACAGATTCACAGAGTCTACAGATAAAACAGATTTATTCAATTGCACTGCACATTTAATATCTGCTACATCAAAGTATTTATACTCTATCTGAGAAAACACTCATAGGAGTTGTTTAGAGAGCTTTGAATCACAAAGTTTTAGAACATTTGGATTATGTGGATTAAAAAATATTTTATATGTTCAATAAAATAAAATCCCAAAAGCCATTTTTCCTATCCTAAATAAATGTTTTCCAAGATTCATAAATAATTTTTAA
>NW_016856374.1:0-1079 GCF_001698545.2 Rhinopithecus bieti | reverse complement strand
AGACGGATTCACAGTCGAATTTGCCAGAGGTACAAAGAAGATCTGGTAGCATTCCTTCCGAAAATATTCCAAACAATAGAAAAAAAGGGAATCCTCCCTGACTTATTTAATGGGGCCAGCATCATCATGATACCAAAGCCTGGCAGAGACACAACAAAGAAGAAAATTTCAGGCCAGTATCCCTGATGATCATCTATGCAAAAATCCTCAATGAAATACTGGCAAGTCAAATCCAGAGGCACACCAAAAAGCTTATCCACCACGGTCAAGTCGACTTCATACCTAGGATGCAAGGCTGGTTCAACATACGCAAATCAATAAGCATAATCCCTCACATTAACAGAACGAATAACAAAAACCACATGATTATCTCAATAGATGTAGAAAAGGCCTTTGAGAAAATTCAAAACCCTTTCATGCTAAAAATTCTCTATAAACTATGTACCGATGGAACGGATCTCAAATTAATAAGAGCTATTTATGACAAACCCACAGTCAATATTATACTGAGTGGGCCAAAACTAGAAGCATTCCCTTGGAAAACTGGCACGAGATAAGGATGCCCTCTCTCACCACTACTATTAAACATAGTATTGGAATTTCTGGCCAGGGCAATCAGGCAAGAGAAAGCAATAAAAGGTATTCAGATAGGAAAAGAGGAAGTCGAATAGTCTCTGTTTGCAGACGATATGATTGCATATTTAGAAAACCCCATCCTCTCAGCCCAAAATATCCTTAAGCTGATAGGCAACTTCAGCAAAATCTCAGGATACAAAATCTATGTGCAAAAATCACTAGCATTCCTATACACCAATAACACACAAAGAGAAAGCCAGATCATGAGTGAACTCCCATTCACAATTGCTACAAAGAGAGTAAAATACCTAGGAACACAACTTTCAAGGAAAGTGAAGGACCTCTTCAAGGAGAGCTACAAACCTCTGCTTAAGGAAATAAGAGAGGACACAAACAAATAGAAAAACATTCCATGCTCATAGATAGGAACGTCCATACTCTCCAAAGTAATTTATAGATTCAATGCTATCCCCAACAAGCTACCATTGACTTTTTTCACAGAA
>NW_016856373.1:0-778 GCF_001698545.2 Rhinopithecus bieti | reverse complement strand
GTGGCTTTAGGAGTGAAGCTGCAGACCTTCGCAGTGAGTGTTACAGCTCTCAAAGATGGCGCATCCAGAGTTGTAACACTCACAGCGAAGGTCTGCAGCTTCACTCCTGAAGCCAGCGAGACCACGAACCCACCAGAAGGAAGAAACTCCAAACACGTCCTAACATCAGAAGGAATAAACTCTGGACACACCATCTTTAAGAACTGTAACACCCACTTCGAGGGTCTGCGGCTTCATTCTTGAAGTCAGTGAGACCAAGAACCCACCAACTTCGGACACACTAATACCACCCAACTCCCCAACTCAGGAGCAGAGGATAATAAAAATAGGAAGTGCTTACAGTGCTCATTAGGTGCCAGGCATTGTTTTGAATGCTTTAACTATATCCATTTAATCCCCTTCATAGCTCTGTGAGTCAGAGACTTTTGATCTCCACTTTACAGATGTGAAAATTTAATTACTTGCCAAAGGTCACTCAGTGAAATGGTTGAGGAAGATCCAGTTTCATTTAGTGCATGGCTTTCAAGTCCGTGCTCTCACCCAAAGCTTATTACCTCTGGGTTTGCTTCAAGACTAGTTAAAGTTAATTCAGTAATGGCTGTAACAAGACCATGGATGTCCAATTTCACTCCCCATTCGCTGGTTTAAATCCAGCCTGTTGTACCCTCTACATAAAAGCTTTCAATGGCTAATATGCATGTTTTTGTAGCTTAGATCTTGACCCTGGAGCACACCATAAAAGGTACAATTTTTTTTTTTTTTTTTTTTTTGAGACGGA
>NW_016856372.1:0-774 GCF_001698545.2 Rhinopithecus bieti | reverse complement strand
AGATTTCCAATGTGAAAATTTAAACATCTTTTACATTGAATGATATTTACTATTTTACTATTTTCATACGTGTTATATCTAATTAGCTAATAAATATTATATATATTGACATATTTAATTATCCTAGGTAGTTATCTCTTTGATAAATGTAAAGATGTCATTTGATAACACAAAATGTACCCCTTTCAAAATACTAAGGTTTGCATTTAAAACCAAACATTTTCCCAAGTGGCATAATTTAAATCAACATGATACCATGTTGATTTGACCCCAACAATTAATAATGGCTTATATTCATGAGTATTTTCTATCTTCAAGGAAGTTTTTTAGGGTCTTTTTACATAGATTAACCTAAATAAATTAACCTATTCTAACCACATGATAACTAAAGAAGTTAGGCATTAGGCATTAAGATTATCTTCATTTTATGGTAGAGGATACTGAGGCACAGAACAGTAAAGAAATTTGTCCAAAGTCATAGAGCTATAGAAAGTTACAGAACCAGAATTTGACTATATATGTATGTGTGTGTGTGTGTGTATATGTATGTATATATATGTGTATATATATATTTCTGAATATTACCTTTTTTTCCTAAATATTGCCCATTTACATTTAGTGGTCTCTTTCCTGCATGTAATTATACTGTGTTTGAAAGAAATGTAGACATTTTTATTTAAGAGGGACTTGATTCTAACTGTCCTAAAGAATCATGAACTTTTACTGAATACTACTTGAAGTAGGGAGCTTAACATATATATATATATATATATA
>NW_016856370.1:0-440 GCF_001698545.2 Rhinopithecus bieti | reverse complement strand
AACATATCTGAAAATAATAATAGCTGTTTATGACAAACCCACAGCCATTATCATACTGAATGGGCAAAACCGGAAGCATTCCCTTTGAAACCAGCACAAGACAAGAACGCCTTCTCTCACCACTCTTATTCAACATAGTATTGAAAGTTCTGGCCAGGGCAATCAGGCAAGAGAAAGAAGTAAAGCGTGTTCAATTAGGAAAAGAGGAAGTCAAATTGTCTCTGTTTGCAAATGATATGATTGTATATTTAGAAGACCCCATCATCTCAGCCCCAAATCTCCTTAAGCTGATAAGCAACTTGAGCAAAGTCTCAGGATACAAAATCAATGTGCAAAAATCAGAAACATTCCTATGCATCAATAATAGACAAACAGAGAGCCAAATCCTGAGTGAACTCCCATTCACAATTGCTACAAAAAGAATAAAATACCTAGGAATA
>NW_016856369.1:0-777 GCF_001698545.2 Rhinopithecus bieti | reverse complement strand
CACGATCTTGGCTCACTGCAAGCTCTGCCTCCCGGGTTCACGCCATTCTCTTGCCTGTAGCTGGGACTACAGGCTCCCACCACCATGCCCGGCTAATTTTTCGTATTTTAAGTAGAGACAGGGTTTCACTGTGTTAGCCAGGATGGTCTTGATCTCCTGACCTCGTGATCCACCAGCCTCGGCCTCCCAAAGTGCTGGGATTACAGGCGTGAGCCACCGCGCCCGGCCAGAATTCTAATTTAATTAATAAATATAGAAGGAATGATGGGAATAGAAGTCACCATTAGGCAGACAACACAGTAATACCATTCAGCACACACCATTAGGTATTACACACACCATTAGACGTTACAACACAGTAATAATTGTGGCAGTGTGCAGCGGTGCAATCATACCTCACTGCAGCCTCGAAACCATGGCTTGGCTGGGCATGGTGGCTCATGCCTGTGATCCTAGCACTTTGGGAGGCTGAGGCGAGCGGATCACCTGAGGTCAGGAGTTCGAGACTAGCCTGGCCAAAATGGTAAAACCCCGTCTCTACTAAAAATCCAAAACTTAGCTGGGTGTGCTGGCAGGTGCCTGTAATCCCAGTTACTTGAGAGGCTGAGGCAGAAGAATCACTTGAACCCGGGAGGCAGAGGTTGCAGTGAGCGGAGACCACACACCATTGCACTCCATCCAGCCTGGGCAACAAGAGTAAAACTCTTGTCTCAAAAAAAGAAAGAAAGAAAGAAAGAGAGAGAGAGAGAGAGAGAGAGAGAGGGAGGGAGGGAGTGA
>NW_016856368.1:0-224 GCF_001698545.2 Rhinopithecus bieti | reverse complement strand
AGATGAATTCACACATCTCAAAGCTGTTTCTCAGGAAGCTTCTTTCTAGTTTTTCTCAGAGTTTACATCCTTTTTGACTGTAATCCTCAATGCGCTATGGAATACCCCATTGCAGATTCCACAAAAAAAGTGTTGGCAAACTTCTGAAAGAAAAGAAAGGTGTAACTCTGTGAGATGAATTCACATATCCCAAAGCAGTTTCACAGAAAGCTTCTTTTGGTTTT
>NW_016856367.1:0-268 GCF_001698545.2 Rhinopithecus bieti | reverse complement strand
TACAGTATAGCCAGCCATGTTAAAAGAAGTTTTTTGCACAGCCACCATTCATGTATGGAACTGTGTGTGAAAAAAGACTTACTCCCAAGCACTGTGAGAAACTTGGATAAAATGAGGCATGCATACTCCCCATCTGAAATATCCACTATGATGACCATTCTTAGAAAAGAAATTCATGAAAGAGGTGTTTTTTTTTGTTTGGGGATTTTTTTTTTTTTGACTTTCTTTTTATCCTGTTCAAATTCTTTTTTAAATTAAACATAAGAAA
>NW_016856366.1:0-226 GCF_001698545.2 Rhinopithecus bieti | reverse complement strand
GGAATATTTTGCATTCTATTTCTTACTGTCTTCAAAATCCAGAGTGTGTTACACACTTTTAACACATCTAAATTCAAATACTTAGGTTTTATTAGACTTTTTTTTGTATTTAGAATTCATATAATTAACAGTTGAAAAAGTAGATTCAAATAGTCAAGTTGTTCTAAACATACTAAAAGTTTTGCAGTAAGAGAATTAAGCATCAGCTTTTAACATTAAATTAATT
>NW_016856365.1:0-207 GCF_001698545.2 Rhinopithecus bieti | reverse complement strand
ATTTATTTATTTATGTATTTATGTATGTATGTATGTATGTATTTATTTATTTATTTAGTCAAATTGGCACTGGGTGGGTAAATGATAAAAAGATATTTCTTATCTCCCAACTCCTTTGTGTCAGGTGAGAAATACAGGGGCCTGTCAGGGATGCCATCATAAGTCCGTCTATGTTTCTGGGGAGCTAACTGGCAGGAATAGTCCTGT
>NW_016856364.1:0-777 GCF_001698545.2 Rhinopithecus bieti | reverse complement strand
TTATATATTATATATAGTTATAATAAAATTTGCTGTTTTAACTTTTTAAGTGTACAATTTAGGGGCATTAATTATATTCACAGTCAACCATCACCACGATTTCCAAAACTTTTTCATCACCCGAAACAGAAACTCTATTCCCATTAATCAATAACTCTTCATTCCCTGCTTTTCCCCAAACCCCAATAACCTTTATTTTACTTTCTATCTTTGTGAATTTGCCTTTTCTAGGTACCTCATATAAGGGGAGTTGCACAATATTTGAGTCTGGCTTATTTCACTAAGCATAATGTTTTCAAGGTTCATTCATGTTATAACATGTGTCAGAATTAATTCCTTTTTAAGGCTGAATAGCATTCCATTGTATGTGTATACCACTTTTATTTATTCAAATGTTGATGGCCACTTGGGCTGTTTCTATTTTAACTGTTTTTTTTTAACTATTGTGAAGAATACTGCAATGAACATTGGTGTACAAGTATCTGTTTGAGTTCCTGCTTTCAGTCCTTTTGGCTATATACTTCAGAGTGGAATCACAGTCATATGGTAATTCTATGTTTAGCTTTTTAAGGAGCTTTAGAGTAAAGAGTCTTAATTTTAATGAAGTGCAATTTATTAATTATCTTAAATGAATTGTCCTTTCAATGCCATGTTTAAGAACTCTTTGCCTAACCCTGTTATGAAATTTCCTCCTATGCTTTCTTCTAAAAGTTTATAGTTTCTGTTTTACATTTAGCTCTATGATCCATTTTGATTTTTTATATATAATATATTATA
>NW_016856362.1:0-777 GCF_001698545.2 Rhinopithecus bieti | reverse complement strand
TGCATGGGGCCTGTAGCCTCTTTGTTTTGGCCAATTTCTGCCATTTGGAATGGGTGTATTTGCCCAATGCTTGTACCCCCATTGTATCCTGGAATTAACTAATTTGATTTTGATTTTACAGGCTTTTAGGCAAAAGGGATTTGCCTTGTCTCAGATGAGACTTTGGACTTGGACTTTTGGGTTAATGCTGGAATGAGTTAAGACTCTGGGAGGCTATTGGAAATGCATGAACGTGTTTTGAAATGTGAGGACATAAGATTTGGGAGGGGTCAGGGGTGAAATAATATTGCTTGGTTAGTCTCCACGCAAAATCTCATCTTGACTTGTAATTCGAATTAAAATTCCATTGTCTTAAGTGAGGGATCTTGTGGAAGGCAATTAGGTTATGGGGGCATTTCCCCCATGCTGTTCTCATGATAGTGAGTGAGTTCTCATGAGATCTAATGGTTTTATAAGAGGTTTTCCCCCCTTTGTTCTGAACTGCTCCTTCCCACCATCATGTGAAGAAGGACATGTTTTCTTCCCCTTCCACCATGATTGTAAGTTTCCTGAGGCCTCCTCAGCCCTGTGGAATTATGAGTCAATTAAACTTCTTTCCTTTATTAATTATGTGCTCTCGAGCAGTTCTTCATAGCAGCATAAGAACGAAGTAATACATAGCCATTCTTGCTACAAATAAGTATGTAAAGTAATGTATAAGTTAATTAGCTCAATTCAAACATTCCACAATGTATACATATTTCAGAACATTATGTTGTACATGATAAATACATATAA
>NW_016856361.1:0-224 GCF_001698545.2 Rhinopithecus bieti | reverse complement strand
GTGGCTCAAGCCTGTAATCCCAGCACTTTGGGAGGCCGAGACAGGCAGATCACGAGGTCAGGAGATCGAGACCATCCTGGCTAACACGGTGAAACCCCGTCTCTACTAATACAAAAAAAAACTAGCCGGGCGAGGTGGCGGGCGCCTATAGTCCCAGCTACTCGGGAGGCTGAGGCAGGAGAATGGCGTAAACCCGGGAGGCGGAGCTTGCAGTGAGCTGAGAT
>NW_016856360.1:0-226 GCF_001698545.2 Rhinopithecus bieti | reverse complement strand
GCTGGGCATGGTGGCTCACGCCTGTAATACCAGGATTTTGGGAGGCCGAGGCGGGCGGATCACTTGAGGTCAGGAGTTCAAGACCAGCCGGGCCAACATGATGAAACCCCACCCCTGCCAAAAATATTTTATAAATTAGCTTGGCATGGTGGCACATACCTGTAATCCCAGCTACTCAGGAGGCTGAGGCAGAAGAATTGCTTGAACCCAGCAGGCAGAGACTGCA
>NW_016856359.1:0-225 GCF_001698545.2 Rhinopithecus bieti | reverse complement strand
AGTTTTATTTGAGGATATTTCATTTGTTCGTGTAGGCTTCAATGTGATAAAAATTATCCCACCTAAAATTCCCCTTAAAGAGTGGCAACAGACTGCTGAATGAAAAGAAAGGGAAACTCTGTTAGAGGAATTCACACATCAGAAACAGTTTCTCAGAAACCTTCTTTTCTAGTTTTCATCTGAGTATATTTCCTTTTTCACCCTATGCCTCAGTGTGCTTCCAAA
>NW_016856358.1:0-1784 GCF_001698545.2 Rhinopithecus bieti | reverse complement strand
TCTGTCATGCTGAAAGGCTGTGTGGTGGGAACCAAGAAGCAACTGCTCATTCTCTGCACATCTTTGATGGTGCAGACCAAACGGCGGGCTCTGGAGAACACTGACCTTAAGTTCACTGACACCACCTCCAAGTTTGGCCATGGCCACTTCCAGACCATGGAGGAGAAGAAAGCATTCATGGCACCACTCAAGAAAGACCAAATTGCAAAGGAAGAAGGAGTTTAATGCCAGGAACAGGTTCTGCACCTGGTGGGGCCTCAATAAAATTATCTTTAAAATATTATTAATTTAAAAAAACCACTGGGAGAGACCACTTCACACCACTAGGATGGTTATCATTAAAAAAAAACAAAACTGAAAATAGGTTGGGCATGGTGGCTCATGCCTGTAATCCCAGCACTTTGGGAGGCCGAGGCAGGTGGATCACCTGAGGTCAGGAGTTCAAGACTAGCCTGGCCAACATGGTGAAACCCCATCTGTATTAAAATATATACATATATATATATATTCAAAATTAGCCAGGCATAGTGGCTAATGCCTGTAACCCCAGAGTCTGAGGGATGAGAATCGCTTGAACCCAGGAGGTGGAGGTTGCAGGAGCCAAGACTACACAACTGCACTCCAGCCTGGGCGACAGAGTGAGACTCCGTGTCAAAAAAAAAAAAACAACTTGAGGCCAGGCACGGTGGTTCACGCCTGTAATCTCAGCACTTTGGGAGGCTGAGGCAGGTAGATCATGAGGTCCGGAGATTGAGACCATCCTGGTTAACATGGTGAAACCCTGTCTCTACTAAAAATACAAAAAATTGGCTGGGTGTGGTGGCGTGTTCCTGTAATCCCAGCTACTCGGGAGGCTGAGCAGGAGAATGGCGTGAAACCGGGAGGCAGAGCTTGCAGTGAGCCAAGATCGCACCACTGCACTCCAGCCTGGGTGACAGAGCGAGATTCGTCTAAAAAAAAAAAAAAAAAAAAAAAAAAACCTGAAAATAAGTATTGGTGAGGATGATGTTACGAAATTGGAACACTCATGCATTGCTTTTGGTGGATATGTTAAAATAGTGCAACTGGTGGCTCCTTAATAAGTTAAACATAGCATTTCCATATGTCCCAGCAATGCCACTTCTAAGTATGCACCCTGAAGAGTTGAAAACTGAGGTTCAAACAAAAGCTTGTACACGAATGCTCATAGCAACACTATTCACAACAGCCAAAAGGTAAAAATCTAAATGCCCATCAACTGATTAATGGATAAAGAAAAATGTGGCTTGGTGCGGTGGCTCATGCCTATAATCCCAGCACTTTGGGAGGCCGAGGCAGGCAGATCACTGGAGGTCAGGAGTCTAAGACTGTCCTGGCCAACACAGTGAAACCCTGTCTCTACTAAAAATACAAAAAGTATCTGGGTGTGGTGGTGTGCACCTGCAGTCCCAGCTACTCGGAAGGCTAAGGCAGGAGAATCGCTTGAACCCAGAAGGTGGAGGTTGCAGTCAGCTGAGACTGTGCCACTGCACTTCAGCCTGGATGACAGAGCGAGACTCCATCTCAAAAAAAAAAAAAGAAAAGAAAAGAAAATGTAACTTACCCATACAACAGAGTATTATTCAGCTATAAAAAGGAAGGAAATTCTAACACGTACCATAACATGGATGAACCTCAAGAACATTATGCTAATGAAATGAACCAGTCACAAAAAGCCACATATGGTATGATTCCATTTCCATGAAAAGTCCGTACAGAGGGAAAGTAGATTTGCAGTTACCGGGGCTGGGGGGAGGGGGGAATGG
>NW_016856356.1:0-1061 GCF_001698545.2 Rhinopithecus bieti | reverse complement strand
CCTATCCCCAGAAACATGCGTGAACACAGGCACATGTACATGTGCACACAGACACACACAGGGTCACGCACACCTAAACACATACGTGGAGACAGAGAAGCACACAGACACACATGCACACCACATACAGGAACACACACAGAGGTTTCCTTTGGGGGTTGGAGGTGGGGTGTTGAGTTCCCCCTACTCAGCTCTCCAACCAGTGCTTCTCCCGATTCCTCCGGCACGATCGCCACCAGATGTTACAGTCCAGTTGCTCTGAAACAAGGCCCCTGTTGCTGGAATTTCCCAACAGAAGATAAGTCTAGTCGGGAATGAAGAGCAAGGAATTCAGGAATCAGATAAAGAGTGTTCGTTGAGCCAGCATAATGCCAGATTCTCCCCTCTCTCAGACTCACCTTTCCTAAGGCAGGGAATACTGTCGTAATTATAGAAGCAGCTCTGGCCGGGCGCAGTGGCTCAAGCCTGTAATCCCAGCATTTGGGAGGCCGAGACGGGCAGATCACGAGGTCAGGAGATCGAGACCATCCTGGCTAACACGGTGAAACCCCATCTCTACTAAAATACAAAAAACTAGCCGGGCGAGGTGGCGGCGCCTGCAGTCCCAGCTACTCAGGAGGCTGAGGCAGGAGAATGGTGTAAACCCGGTAGGCGGAGCTTGCAGTGAGCTGAGATCCGGCCACTGCACTCCAGCCTGGGCGACAGAGCGAGACTCCGTCTCAAAAAAAAAAAAAAAAAAAAAAGAAGCAGCAGCTCTGTCGTAAGCAAATAACAGCAAAGATCAGTCCTGAAGGCAAGTTAGCATAAGTTAACCTGTGTCCATACGGCAGCACCCGTGGCCCTGACGCCTGCCTCTGTGTGAACAGGCACGCAGACTCGGGATTGAATTCCTGTCCCACCAATCACTGCCCTGTGTCCCCAGGGAGGTCATTTGCCTTTCTGAACCTGAGTCTGTTTCTTAATCCATAAAAGGGAGATGATAGTGTCACATACCTACATTGCCTGAGTAGGCCGGGTCCTTTCCCTTCACCCCTTCCCTCTGCCCCCGGAATGTTTCCGGT
>NW_016856355.1:0-480 GCF_001698545.2 Rhinopithecus bieti | reverse complement strand
GATTACAGACATGAGTGATTGCACTAGGATGAAATAGTTTTAAGTATGCAGTTTTAGGTTGACAATTATTTTCTCTCAGTACTTTGCAGACTTAATTCTTCTGTCTCTGGATTTTATTTTATTTTATTTATTTATTTTTTTTTTGAGACAGAATTTTGCTCTTATTGCCCAGGCTGGAGTGCAATGGCATGATCTCAGCTCACTGCAACCTCTGCCTCCTGGGTTCAAGTGATTCTCCTGTCTCAGCCTCCTGAATAGCTGGAATTACAGGCACATGCCACCACGCCTGGCTAATTTTTGTATTTTCAGTAGAGACAGGTTTCATCATACTTGTCAGGCTGGTCTCGAACTCCTGACCTCAAGTTATCTGCCTGCCTCAGCCTCCCAAAGTGCTGAGATTACAGGCGTGAGCCAACACGCCTGGCCTCTCTGGTTTCTTATTGCTCTGGAGAAATTAACTCTCTAATTTTTGTATTTAAG
>NW_016856354.1:0-1511 GCF_001698545.2 Rhinopithecus bieti | reverse complement strand
AAATGTTCTTTCCTTGTTTTGTTTTGTTTTAAGAGAAAGTTTCTCATTCTTTTATTAAGAGTGTAAAGCAAGTAAGAAATTGTCTCTTCTTGTTAGACAAACAGGAATTATATTGCTAAATTTAATGCTGTCCCAAAAAGGGATGAAGGTCGAGATTAAATGGAAGAAAAAGAAACGTTTACCAAGCGTGGCCGGTTAGCTCAGTTGGTTAGAGCGTGGTGCTAATAACGCCAAGGTCGCGGGTTCGATCCCCGCACAGGCCACATGTTTTTCTCAGCACTCCTTCACGGCAGTTATACAGAAACTCGTCGGTTTTCAGCCAGCTGAGGGCTACGGATAATTAACAAAGACTTAAATTGTGAGGGAACAGCCATCGGATTCTACAGATTTACTGGGGATGTTGTTAAACCTTGGAGACGACTTGCAAGACCACGAAGTGTGCTTAGCCAGGGACAAATGGGAATCTATGACAGAATTCTAACCAGTTGAGCTAACCAGTCACAACAAATAGAATCGTTTTTTGTCTTTCACAAGTTTATCGTGAAACGATGTTTCCAAAAGTTTTGTCTAAAACAAAACTGGAAACTGTTTAATGCTATTTCCCCTTCCTTTAGCACACACGCCTTACCTTACTCAATTTTACTTAAAAACAAAAATGAAGGCCTCCATCTTAGCTCTCACATGTTACTTTTTTTTCTCTTCTCTTCTTTTTTTTTTTTTTGAGATGGAGTTTCACTCTTATCAGCTAGGCTGGAATGTAATGGCGCAATGTTGGCTCTCTGCAACCTCTCCCTCCCGGGTTCAAGCGATTCTCCTGTCTCAGCTTCCCGAGTAGCTGGGATTACAGGCGCCTGAGACCATGCCTGGCTAATTTTTGTATTTCTAGTAGAGACGGGGTTTTACCATGTTAGCTAGGCTGGTCTGGAACTCCTGAACTGAAGTGATCCGCCCACCTCGGCCTCCCAAAGGGCTGGGATTATAGGCGTCAGCCACCGCCCTTGGTCACATTATTCTTTTAAAAGACCGTGTTCCCAGTTCAGTAGTGGTGATATAGAGCTTATTTTCGGAGAAACTGTAAGCAGAATTCACAGGAGATGTGATCAACAAAAGTGGTAAAGAACTAATTCCCCTCATGTGGCCCGTAAGGGGATCAAAACCCACGACCTTTAGCATGATTAACACAACACTAACCAACCAAGCTAACCAGCCGGCAGGATGAGAATTGCGGCCCCTTTGCTATATGCAAAGGAAAACAAAACGAGTTTTTTCTTTATTCTCTGTAACTCTTCTTTCCTTGCAGGGAAGAATAATCCCCAAACGTGAAACAACCAAAACAATTTTAAAATCTTCACATTCTTCCTATTGCATTCTCTTCATCAAGCACATAGGAAAAGGAGAGAGAAAAGCTCAACATTTGGCCCAAAGAACCCTACTTCTTACGTGGAAAAGTAGTCTTTCTTAAACAGCCAATTCTTGACTGGGTGCGGTGGCTCACTTGGTCTCAAACAACT
>NW_016856353.1:5963-8206 GCF_001698545.2 Rhinopithecus bieti | reverse complement strand
GTACACTGTACCCAATGTGTGGTCTTTTATCCCTCACTTCCTTCCCACCGTTTCCCCGAGTCCCCAAAGTCCCTTGTGTCATTCTTATGCCTTTGCATCCTCATAGCTTAGTTCCCACTTATGGGTGAGAACATAGGATGTTTGGTTTTCCATTCCTGAGTTGCTTCACTTAGAATAATGGTCTCCAACTCCTTCCAGGTGGCTGTGAATGACATTAGTTCAGTCCTTTTTATGGGTGAGTAGTATTCCATGGTGTATATGTGCGACATTTTCTTAGGATACCACTCTTATTGGATTAAGGTCTCACCCTACTCCAGTATGACCTCATCTTAACTGTTTATGTCTGCAAGGACCCTGTCTCTAAAAAAGGGTACATTCTGGGGTCCAAGGGATTAAGATGTCGACACATCTTTTTGGGGGGATCACAATGCAACAAATAAAAGCCTACATTCTTCCCCATTATATTTGGACATCACAGGCAGTTGAGCTTTCTTCTGCCTTAAGAATATGGAATGGTGTAGGTCAAGCTTGGCCAACCCATGGCCTGTGGTATGCATGCGGTCCAGGACAGCTTTGAATATGGCCCAACACAGATTTACAAACTTTCTTAAAACATTATGAGATATTTTTGCATTTAAAAAAAAACTCATCAGCTATCATGAGTGTTAGTGTATTTTATGTGTGGCCCAAAACAATTTTTCTTCCAATGTGGCCCAGGGAAGCCCAAAGATTGGACACGCCTGGTGGAGTGTCTTCCAGGCAAGAGGTTTCATAAGCCTCACACCATAGCTCTGTTTTTACTAGAGCCGACACACACTCTCTCTTGCTTTTAGCAGAGCTGACACACACAGGTAAGACCAATGCTGTGGATAGTTTTGAGGAGGCCCCGAGCTTATCATGAGGGTAAAATGTGCTCGGCATCAGCAACTGTCCTTCCCGCCTCTGGACATGTTTGAGTCCAGAGAATATGTCACCTTTATGTCAGGGACACAGTTTCTCCCAGAAATTTCATTCTTCAATTTTTAAACTCTTTGTCCTCTGGGTTGAATTTTATGCCATTAACAGTGAACGTTTTCCATTTCATGCTAGTTTATAGTTTATAAAATACCTATAATGAAATGCTCATTTTTGACCTTCCCAACAATTCTCTGTGAAATAGGTTGAACAATTATTCACTCTCTTTTCAGTAATGTCATTGAAACCTAGAAACGCATTAAATAACTTGGTGAAAGTCTCCCAAAGTTTAGAGTTGGACAAGGCACAAAAATTCGGGTTATCTTGAATCCATTCTATGACTTGAAATTATTGTTATGGAACAAAGTGTGTCATTGAAACAGAGAAAAAAGGAACATTTCTACAGTTTCTGTAGGTGTCTGTTTAGTTTTACATTAGTAATCCTTTCTCATCGTATTAACACCTTTATTTAATCATTTGTTCTTTTTCTTAGGACACCAAAGTCCTATTTCCTTCTTTATTCATCTGGAGACAAAGTCTTGCTCTGTCACCCAGGTTGGAGTGCAATGGTGTGATCTTGGCTCACTGCAACCTCTGCCTGCTGCATTCAAGCAATTCTCCTGCCTCAGCCTCCCAAGTAGCTGGGATTACAGGCATGCACCGCCATGCCTGGCTAATTGTTGTATTTTTAGTACAGACGGGGTTTTGCCGTGTTGTCCAGGCTGCTCTTGAACTCCTGGCCTCAAGTGATCTGCCCGCCTTGGCCTCCCAAAGTGTTGGGATTAGAGGTGTGAGCCACCATGCCTGGCCTTTTTTTAAATTTGTGTTTTACTTTTGTAGGGCATTTGCAAAAGGCATCCTAAAACATAGTTAGGCTACCACATGAACTTTTTACTCAAATCCTTTGGTGTGGCGTGAAATTAAGTTGAAAACTAGCACGATGATTGTAAGCCTAACTAGTGCTATCTTGCTTCCACACTAAATTACACAGTTGAGAATTTTGCAAAGGATTGTACAGGAGACAAGAGTTGGTCATTCAAGCAACAGATGTTTCCACGTACTTATTCGTGTTCAGCTAAAATTAAGAAAAAAAAAGAAAAGTTCAACAAAGATTAAAGATTTTGTGAGATCGATAGATTTTAGTAAAACTGTTTCATTATTTTCCCAGGAATTCTCATGAAACAGTTTTAGCATGTGTATGTTGGAGGTGGCTGGAGATACAGACATTTGCTAATAAACTTTCTTTTGAAAATATTTATTTATATATTTATACAAATTTCTGGGGTAGA
>NW_016856353.1:0-3954 GCF_001698545.2 Rhinopithecus bieti | reverse complement strand
GGCTCAGTTTTACAATCAAGGGGAGCCTTTGGTAATATAAAAATATCTCTCTTCCCTATGACCTCCCTTCATCACCCTATCCTCTCTCTTCCCTCCCCTTAACTTCCTTCCTTCTTTCCATTTTCTTTTGACAGTCCTTCCTTTTGATTTCCTTCCTTTTTCTCTTTTCTCCCTCCCTCCCTTCCTTCCTTCTTTCTTTTCTTTTCTTCTTTCTTTCTTTCCTTCTTTCTTTCTTTCTCCTCCTCCTCCCTTCATCCTCCTCCTCCTCATCCTTCTTCTTCTTCTCCCCCTCCTCCTCTCCTTTCCTTCCTTCCATCATTCCTTCCTTCCTTCCTTCCTTCCTTCCTTCCTCATTTTCCCCTTCCTCCTTCCTTTCTTTCATTCCTCCTTTCCTCCTACCTTTTCTATTTCCCTTCCTTCTGTTTTCTTTTGTCCATCCTTTCTTTTTTCCTCCTTCCTTCCTTCATTCATCTGTCTCCTCTTCTTCCCTCACTCTTTCTGCCTCCCTCCTTCTCTCTCTTTCTTTCTTTTCCTCCCTCCTTTCTTCTTTCTCCTCCTTCCCTCCCTTCCTCCCTTCCATACCTATCTAGAAGCTACACAGATCTTGCTCATTTATGGAGTAAGCATGATACGTGTTATCTCCCCCTCACCGGGTGGTGTGGAGGTCAAGATGGCGAAAATGACATCTCCTTTTTTCAATCTTCATTTCCAGGTGTGTGGCAAATATAAACTGCTCACCACAAAGCCTGACAAATAATAAGTGTTTTGGGGAAGAGCATTATTATTCGATGGATGAGGTAGAGGTAGCTGACACCCAAGGCTACACAGACAAATGGACAGAATTACATTCTAGGAGAGGGATAAGGCGCAAGCTTGCAAATTCATACCTGTCAGAGATGAGTTGCTGGAATACAGTCCTGACTTTGATATTGGTTTGCAAACCTGTGTCTCCATGTTTGTGATTCTTTTCAGAATGTGAGGATTCATAATGAAGTTTGCTTTCCAATTCTCCTCTAATTTGATAGACTGCTTTATTCGAAAATACTTTTAATCAGGGTGTTCTCTCTCATCTTGCTGTCCGGGACCTACACTCGCATGTTGGGGTTCCAATAAAGAAACAGATAACTACAGACACACAGAGAAATGTCTTATTAAAAAGGGATTTTGCAAATTAGCCTGCTTTTGTCCTGAGTAGGGGAGCATCTGTCCTCTGAACTCAGATGACAAAAGCACTTAGCAAATGACAGCAATTAGTTAACTGGAGCTCAGGCATGGACACCTTCAAACCTGTGATTAGAATGATTGTTTAATGAAGATGCATGTCAGTTGCTCCAGACACCCCATTCCCAGAATCCCCTTGTTTCTCACAGCATTGACCTTGGGGCTATTATCAGTTGTATATTTTTTTCTCTGTCATCATCACCACATTAAGAATAACTTTAAGTAATATCTTTACGCCAGATAGCTTGTGATAAGATAAAGGCTAAACCTGGTCTACACAGATTGAGTGTGGCTTCCATGGAATGTGTAACTACAGTTCCACTGGTGGATTCTCCCTACAGGTTAGGGATATGACTCACTGGGGTGGCGATGAACAGTAATTAATCTCAGTCTCCTCCAAGGAGAAACGAAACGTTGCTTTGGGGGAGGCCTTTGACAGGGCACAGTTGTAAACTTCGAGAAGATAGCAATTACAGGTTTACACTCTCAAAGTGGGAAGCCCGTCCCTGAAAGAGGCTGATGTATACTTAGCTGTCTCCAG
Source organism: Rhinopithecus bieti (assembly GCF_001698545.2). Taxonomy (NCBI): domain Eukaryota; kingdom Metazoa; phylum Chordata; class Mammalia; order Primates; family Cercopithecidae; genus Rhinopithecus; species Rhinopithecus bieti. The sequence goes on along the minus strand of NW_016856353.1, from coordinate 2,192 downwards.
GGGCTTTGAGGGTATTATCTTATATTAAAGTAGATGATTAATTATCATGGTGCTTGGAGAATCATTGAAGCACAGCTTGCAGCCCGAGTTGATTGAAAGTCCGTGTCCAATGTAATTACCAGCTTGTCTATCAGATTTCTCAAAATAGAACATGAGAACTCTCATGGGGCTGTTTAAAATATTCAGATTTGCCTTATTTGGTATCTCAACATTGAAAACATGCATCCAAAGAGAAATTCCTTTCAATATTTGTTCCCCAAAGTTTCATGATGGCATTGATGGCAAATATTTTCTTAGCAGTGAAAGGACCATAACATAAAAATAAAAATTTAAAAGCCGCTTTATATTTAAATCATATCTCATCAATATGTGTAGTGGATGCAACAAATAACACAAATTTAGAAAATGTTCAGGTTTAATTGGAAAGGTTATAAGCACAGAAATTAAGACACAAATTTAAATATTTCTATGTATTTAACCAGATCCATTATAATATGAAAAGTTCAAAATATGAAACATATGCATAGTTACAATTAATTGAATTTGGAAGTCAGACAAAATAATAAATATACCATCCTTTGATTTTACCAGTGTATAAATATAATGTCAATGCAATAAAATAATATGCAACAGCAGTAATAAAATGGGCACATGAGAGAAACTTGCACACACACACACATACACACACACACATACGGACACACACATACATACACACACACACACACACATACACACACACACAAGATAAGTGGTTAAAACATTTTAATCCAAACCCACTCTTTCTTTAGACAATTTTCTTTTCTGTGACATTTCCAATCCATGGACTGTAATGAATTTCTGGATAGAGCCATGCTTCTCAAATTTCTAGCCAACTGGGGAATTATACAACATGGTGTGATCTTGTCTCTCAGAACGAAATCTCCATCACTTAGTGGTTTTAATCAATGTAGTACTCCTCATCCTTTTACTTTCAACTCATTATATGGAAATGATTTAATAATAATTCCTGCTTTATGACATATTCTCATTTGTGATACATAAATCATTCCCTCTTCTTTTCTTTCCTGCCTCCCTTTCTCCTTCTCTCACTCCCTCCCACCTTCCTCCCTCCCTCCTTCTTTCCTTCCTTCCCCTATCCTTCCCTCCCTCCCTTCTCTCCTTTTCTCTTTTCTCCTTTCTTTGTTCATCTCTCCTTTATCTTCCTTTACTTTCTTCTACTTATACCCCACATTCACAAAATATCACCTAGACAATATGTTATAACTACTTGTGATTTCCCCTTCATTGCATTTCTCTGCCTTCTTGGCTTAAAGTAAGGACCTCCCACCCCTCCCATTAAATTTGTCGTTGTTTTAATTTTATTGCTTTAATTTTGATAAGGTTTGTGTATGTATTCTTTTTTTTAGACATGGTCTTGCTCTGTCTCCCAGGCTGCAGTGCAGTGGCATGATCAAGGCTCACCGCAGCCTCAACCTCGCCGGGCTCAAGTGATCTTCCCACCTCAGCCGCCCAGCGTTGCTGGGACTATAGGTGCACATCACTATCCCTGGCTAAATTTCATATATTTTGTAGAGATGGGGTTCGCCATGTTGCCCAGGCTGGTCTCAAACTCCTGGGCTCAAGCACCCCCCTCAGCCTCCCAAAGTGCTGGGATATGTATATATTATTTTAAAATATACTTTTAATCTAAGTTTTAAACTTAAAGCATATTATGCTGTTTGTAATATGTTTGAACTTATTTAATATGTTGCAAAGTTTCATGTATGTTTTATGCTATCTCCTGGCTGATTTATTTTGATTGCAATGCAATATTTTGTTACATTAATCTACTACAAAGTTTCACCTATAATTTGGGCTGAGCCCTGGTTGATTCCTTTTGACCAGAGTATATTTCGTTGTAGTAATATGCTAATATTCCAACAGCCCAGGATTAGCAGTGAGGTACTGCCTCAGGAATGTAAATTTCCCACAAGTTTAAAAGAAAGCAAAATGTCTTTGTGTAGGTAGAAACAAAAGAGTCCTGTTAGCAATTCGTGTGAGGAATTAAAGATTTTTTAAAATATCGTATGGTTTACCTTTCAGATACATAAGGCAATAATGACAATAACAAATAAACAAATTGAAGTTCTCTTTCTCCTTGAATATAAAGGGAAAGTATAAAAATAAAAAAAAAAAGAATAAAAAAAGAG
>NW_016856352.1:0-2030 GCF_001698545.2 Rhinopithecus bieti | reverse complement strand
CTCCCTTAAAATAACTGTTCTGTGAAATTTTCCAGGAATTTTAAACACTCATATATCTTCCCTCATGGTTTAGATTTTATTTTGGGGGATTTTTACCCAAAACTCTCTCTCCTCCTTGTGTTCCATGCTCTTCCCCACTCTCCAGCAGCGGTGACTCCAGAAACCATTCATCCTCACTCTGTCCCTGTCCCTCCCTTGCCCTCTGAATCTGAACCATTTCCTCCTTTGTTTTGTGACCTTCGTATAACCCTTCCCACAAACTGGCAGCCATTTAAAATAAACCAGAACCACAGCAAACCAACACCCCCAATCCACACGCCCTCTGTGAACCTCACTGACTTGAACATTGCTGCTGATCTCCTGGGACTGCTCTGCCCAGCAGGGGAGGTCCACCAGGCCGCCCGGGAGGCAAGGGCTGCTCCCTGTCACAGCCTTCCACATGCTCCCAGCACCCAGCAGAATGCCGTGCACAGCACGAGTGTTCAGCAAACAGCTTTTGCCTCAAGATCCAAACACATGCTAGGTTTCTGAGGGTGTGAGAAGCATGACACTTCATATGTTGCTTGTCACTATGTAAACTGGTACAACCTCTACAAAGGCAATTTGACAATATTGGCCAAAATTTGAAATATACATATATACCCTTAGATCCAGGGATTCTATTCTTCAGTAATTATCCTAGATATACTGGTGTAAATGTAAACCTATGTACTCATGAGCATATTCACTGTGACACTGTTTGTCCCACATGTTCATCAGTGGTGGCCTGGCTAAATGATTATATGCACATCCGCACAATGGAACAGTATGCAGCTATTAAAAAAGAAAGAGGGCTGGGTGCGGTGGCTCATGCCTGTAATCCCAGCACTTGAGGAGGCCGAGTCAGGAGGATCATCTGAGGTCAGGAGTTCAAGACCAGCCTGGCCAACATGGTGAAACCATATCTCTACAAAAATACGAAAATGATGGTGGGTGCCTGTAGTCCCAGCTACTCAGGATGCTGAGGCAGGAGAATCGCCGGAACCCGGGAGGCGAAAACTCCAGCGAGCCAAGATTGCGCCACTGCACTCCAGCCTGGGTGACAGAGTGAGACTCCATCTAAAAAAATAAATAAAATAAAATATTAAAAATATGTAAGGCCAGCTGGGCATGGTGGCTCTGCCTGTAATCCCAGCACTTAGGGAGGCCGAGGTGGGCAGATCACCTGAGGTCAGGCGTTCAAGTCCAAGTCCAGCCTGGCCAACATGGTGAAACCCTGTCTCTACTAAAAAACACAAAAATTAGCCAGGTGTGGTGGTGTGTGCTTGTAATCCCAGCTACTCAGGAGGCTGAGGCAGGAGAATCGCTGGAACCCGGGAGACAGAGGCTGCCGTGAGCCATGATTGTTCCACTGCACTCCACCTGGATGACAGAGCAAGATTCCATCTCAAAAAAAAAAAGAAAAAAAGGCCGGGTGCAGTGGCTCACGCCTATAGTCCCAGCACTTTGGGAGACTGAGGCAGGTGGATTACTAGGTCAGGAGTTCAAGACCAGCCTGGGCAAGATGGTGAAACCTCATCTCTACTAAAAATACAAAAATTAGCCAGGTGTGGTGGCACATGCCCCTAATCCCAGCTACTCAGGAGGCTGAGGCAGAAAATGGCTTAAACCTGGGAGGCGGAGGTTGCAGTGAGCCAAGATCTCGCCACTGCACTCCAGCCTGGGCGACAGAGGGAGACGCCACCTCAAAAAAAAAAAAAAAAAAAAGTAAGGCTGGGCATGGTGGCTCACACCTGTAATCTCACCACTTTGGGAGGCCAAGGCAGGTGGATCATTTGTGGTCAGGAGTTGGCAACCAGCCTGGCCAACATGGTAAAACCCCATCTCTACTAAAAATACAAAAATTAGCCAGGCATAATGGTGTGTGGCTGTAATCCCAGCTACTGTGGAGGCTGAGGCAGGAGAATCACTTGAGCCTGGTAGGTGGAGGTTGCAGTGAGCCCAGATCGTGCCAGTGTACTCCAGCCTGGGCAAGAGAGTGAGACTCTGTC
>NW_016856351.1:0-2040 GCF_001698545.2 Rhinopithecus bieti | reverse complement strand
TAGTAGAATAATTTATAATCCTTTGGGTATATACCCAGTATTCTGTCATTTCAAAGGGAGTTTTGGTGGGGAGAAAAGGAAATGCATATGCTTAGTCAGTCAATCATCTTCAACCAGAAGCCAGAATTTTCAAATTCTTTTTTTTCTTTTGAGACAGAGTTTTGCTCTTGTTGCCCAGGTTGGAGTGCGGTTGCACAATGTCGGCTCACTGCAACCTCCACTGCTCGGGTTCAAGCGATTCTCCTGCCTCAGCCTCCTGAGTAGCTAGGATGGCAGGCATGTGCCACATCACCCAGCTAATTTTTGTATTTTTAGTAAAGACAGGGTTTCTCCATATTGGTCAGGCTGGTCTCGAACTCCTGACCTCAGGTGATCCACCCACCTCGGCCTCCCAAAGTGCTGGGATTACAGGTGTGAGCCACCACGCCCAGCCTCAAATTCTTTAATGATATAATTCAATGGCTTTTTCTCTTTTAATAAAACATCATAGCCTGTAAATCAGAAAACTTTCAGAAGAAAGAAGCCTACAAATAAAATTATGCACACACATTTGTAGAAGCTTTAAATTAACTTATGTTTTGATATATTTGATCCTGAAGGCATAATCTAAAACTTATCAATTACATCCCAGTTTTGACATTTTCTTTTCAGAAGACATTCAGCACTTCGGGAGGCCGAGATGGGCGGATCAAGAGGTCAGGAGCTCAAGCCAGCCTGACCAACATAGTGAAACCCCGTCTCCATTAAAAATACAAAAATTAGCCGGGTGTGGTGGCGGGTGCCTATAGTCTCAGCTACTAGGGAGGCTGAGGCAAGAGAATGGTGTGAACCTGGGAGGCGGAAGCTGCAGTGAGCCAAGTTGCACCACTGCACTCCACTCCAGCCCGGTAGCCTGGGCGACAGAACGAGACTCCATCTCAAAAAAAAAAAAAAAAAAAAAGAAGACATTCTTATCTATCCTTTTATCTTTTTCATTGGATGTTTAACTCCTTGATATCTACATGATTCAGAACTTTACCCTGTTTCTTTGACATTTTACTGTACTTTGAATTTGTTTTCATGCAAGACTCTTCTGCCAAAGACTGCTGATATCTTAGGTGAACCAGGATCCATTGGAAATAAGAAATAGTATGTTTACTCTGTTATTTAAATTGGAAGGAAAATATAGTGTTTTGTTGAATACACCTCCATGAACTAATCCAACAAGAGATTTTCTGAGTACATCCCATGTATTCAGAAAACATAGTTTTAGGCAGTATGGATACACTAGTTACCAAGACAGACAAAAGTTTCCTGTCCTTTTCAGGACATATGAATGGGCAAAGACTTTATGACTAAAACATCAAAAGCAATGGCAACAAAAGCCAACATTGACAAGTGGATCTAATTAAACAAAAGAGCTTCTGCACAGCAAAAGAAACTTATCATCAGAGTTGTGGGCAAAAGATTACCTAAGTGCTGAGGCAAGAGACTGAAGGCACAAACTGTTTTAGAATAATAAAAAAAAATAGTTAGAATAAGAATAGTCGGCCGGGCGCGGTGGCTCAAGCCTGTAATCCCAGCACTTTGGGAGGCCCAGACGGGCGGATCACGAGGTCAGGAGATCGAGACCATCCTGGCTAACACGGTGAAACCCCGTCTCTACTAAAATACAAAAAAACTAGCCAGGCGAGGTGGCGAGCGCCTGTAGTCCCAGCTACTCGGGAGGCTGAGGCAGGAGAATGGCGTAAACCCGGGAGGCGGAGCTTGCAGTGAGCTGAGATCTGGCCACTGCACTCCAGTCCGGGCGACAGAGCGAGGCTCCGCCTCAAAAAAAAAAAAAAAAAGAATAGTCATAATACAAATTAAATATAGAGATGATCATAGACAATTATCAATCATTATAAACATTATTAATCATTAGCTTTTAATATTACTCTTTGTTGCATTACAGATATAACCTAGGAATAACTGACGGGTATAGGTTCAGGTGCTGAAGGGACATTGTGAGAAGTGACTTAAAAGGCAAGAGGTGAGCCTTCTGTCACGCCCACATAAGGG
>NW_016856350.1:26672-30535 GCF_001698545.2 Rhinopithecus bieti | reverse complement strand
AAAAACCTTCATTCCAACATCACAATATGTGCAAAATAGTAATTACATTTTTGAGTAATTTTAAATACTTCAAATTAAAATTTTGTTTTGTTCTGTTTTTTGAGACAGCTCTGTTGCCCAGGCTGGAGTCCAGTGGCACGATACACATGACTTCAGTCTAACGCCTCCAAGCTCAAGTGATTCTCCCACCTCCTTTTCCCCAGTAGCTGGGATTACAGTGTCCTGCCACCATACGTGACTAATTTTTGCACTTTTTTGTAGAGATGAGATTTTGCCTTGTTGTCCAGGCTGGTCCAGAATTCCTGAACTCAGCAATCCACATGCCTTGGCCTTCCAAATTGCTCAGATTACAGGTGTAAGCCACTGTGCACAGCCCAAATTCCAGCATTTAAACAATAAAGAAGGAGAGTATCTATACAACACAGTGGAAAGTAATGGATTCTTAGTTGGGATGTAAAAACAAGAACCATAGAAATATCTTGTTATATGTTACCAATTTGAAAGATGTGTAATTAATAAAGTGAATATACAATTCACAGACTGGGAGGAAATATTCATCATCTCTATTTTTGAAAAACAAATTTTCCCAAGAATATGTAAGCATGCTTACAACTAAAATGTAAAAAAAAAGAACAATCTATGCAAAAAGAAGAAAAGAAACCTAAAATAATACTTGGTAAAGAAAATTACACAAATGACATTAAAATTATCAAAATCATGATGTTTCATTAATTGTGCCTAACATGTATAATGACATAATATCACACATTTGAAAGACTGGCTGAAATTAAAAAGCATAACAACACCAAATCCAAATTTTGACAAGGATGTAGAACGATGGATTCTGCTATATTGAATCCATTGAAAAGATCAAAACATTGGAAATAAATCATCATTTTGTATAAATGTGTCAATGCACATACCAATCATTACATGTAATAATTGAACTCCATGGAGCTTATTCCTAAACAAATGAAAGCATATGTTCACATGAGACATGTACAAGAATGTTCATAGCAACTTTATCCATAATTGTCCCAAAGTGGAAATAACACAAAGATCCATCAATAAATGGATAGAAAAATTAATCTTAGAATGTTTACATAATGAAATGTTATTTGGTGATTCAGGCAAATTGATTACTTACACATGCAACAGCATAGATATTATGCTGAGCCAATGATTGCTTAGTTACAAAAACTATTTATATGAAGTCCTAAGAACACACACACACACACACAGAGTATGTGCTGAAAATATCAGGTCAATTGTTGATAGGTGTTGAAAGGGGTCAGGAATTGACTGAGAAGGAACACAAGAGGATGCTGTAACATTATGGAAAGATTCTGCATATTTACAGTGCTATAGGATACATAAGTAAAGATTCTTCTGTATACTCCAAGCTCAAATTCAGAATCTTTATTTGTGCATATAAACATATGTACATTTTACCTTAAACATAAAATTCAAACTTGGAGAAAGCAATTCAGTCTTTATGTTTGTTGAAATTAGGGGATGACAGTATTACGCTTCTATATTTAGTTTGCGTATGTTTCAGATGCTCCATAATAAAATGGTATGAAATATAAATCTAGTCAAAATATGTGTCATCTTTGGTATTTCGTAAGCTAAAATCCTATCATTTACTTTCATAAAATGTTTATTTTTGGAGATAGAATATTCTATTTGAATAGAACATTAATTTATTTCAAACAAATAGTAAAGAAATCCAAACATCTTAACATTTGACTGTTATATTTCACTGCTACACTCAGAGAGCTTAAAATAAAATACAGAACATGGTCTTGTTATTTTCTTATTTAAGATCATCAGCTTTTAAGTAAAATGCTAACCATGATGTATTTTTATGATAGTTTGTAGTGAGTTCATTGATCATTGAAGTTATTTCAAATAATGATGAATTCAGTGAAGGGTACGCAGACACACAGCATGACAGGATTGTATCCTAGGATGTACCATATTACTTCACCCAAGATTTTTCAAATTTATCATTTATTTTAAGTATCATAGTATTTTATGCCTTACTAAAACATTTCAAACATATTCTTCTGCACATTCAACTGAATTTCATATTACTTTATTATTAAAATTTAAACCAATTTCTGGAAGCCAGAGGCCTAATTAATTGGGACTGTACTAGCTAAGATGGCCTTAACAATGTATGTTTTCTCCAATTCAGGTATGCATACAGCTATTTTCTGCTTTATTTGCTTTATTTGACTGAACCTGTATGCTAGTAAAAGGTCCATTAAAAAAATATATTTTTGAGCACTGTGCTAAATACTTTATATAAATATTCTTATTGAAATTTTATACCAGCTATGAGTAGATGCAATTATCATACTAATTTTATAGGGAAACAAAGTTAAAGTTAAGAGAGTCTAATAGTGTAAGGCGATTCATAAACATAAATTGTACAGTTAAAATTAGAATATCTGTCTCATGATTACAAATTTCTTTTGGGCAATAATGCTCTCACGAAGGTAGGTATGGAAGTAAGTAGTAATTACAAGTTAAGAAAGAAAAGTGTTCTGTTCAAAATTGCACAGTTCTTTAAAGTCACTAGGTGGAGGACAATAAGAAAAATACATTTTCATAATGTATGTAATGTTCAACAGTCAGAATTTAAAAATGTATATGTTTGTGTGTATGCACTACAAGAATAAAATGGAAAGAGTCGACAGTATAGATCATAAATCTCCTGGCCTAGAATTGTTGGAAATTTGGGGATGCACCCAGGGCCAGAAAAAAGGTGATATTGGATGAAGTAGAAAAAACCTTGAGAATTCAAGTGAATCTTGGCAATTACAGCAATGAAAATATGTTGACTTTTTTGGAAGCACACAAAAGAAAGGGAAGTACATTTCAGGGAGCTATTTTGGCTAGAAAAGCTCTTAGAATTAAAATGTGGGAAGTACAATTTGACATAATCTAAGACCATTTCTAAACTTCTTTCTTTCTTTCTTTCTTTCTTTCTTTCTTTCTTTCTTTCTTTCTTTCTTTCTCTCTCTTTCTTTCTTTCTCTCTCTCTCTCTCTCTCTCTCTCTCTCTCTCTCTCTCTTTCTTTCTTTCTTTCTTTCTTTTTTTGTGATGGAGTTCACTCTAGTCACCCAAGCTGGAGTGCAATAGCACGATCTCGGGTCACTACAATCTCCACCTCCCGGATCAAATGATTCTCCTGCCTCAGCCTCCCGAGTAGGTAAGATTACAGGCACCCTCCACCATGCCCGACTAATTTTTGTCTTTTTCGTAGATACGGGGTTTCACCATGTGCAAGGCTGGGCACAGTCACGCATGCCTCAATTTCAGCACTTTGGGAAGCTAAGGCGGGCAGATTGCCTGAGCTCAGAAGTTGCAGACCAGCCTGGGCACATGACAAAACCCCATTCGAGCCACTGAACTCCAGCCTGGGTGACACAGTGAGACTCCATCTAAAAAAAATAAAATTAAATAAACAAGAAAAAAAAAGTAGCCAGGCGTGTTGGTGCGTGCCTGTGGTCCCAGCTGCTCTGGAGGCCGAGATCAGAGGCGGAGGTTGCAGTGGGCTGAGGTCATGCCACTGTACTCCAACCTGGGTTGAAGAGTGAGGTTCTGTCTCAAGAAAAAGAAAGGAAGGAAGGAAGGAAGGAAGGAAGGAAGGAAGGAAGGAAGGAAGGAAGAAAGAAAGAAAGAAAGAAAGAAAGAAAGAAAGAAAGAAAGAAAGAAAGAAAGAAAGAAAGAAAGAAAGAGAGAGAGAGAGAGAGAAGGAAAGAAGGAAAGTAAGAGAAAGAAAGAAGGAAGGAATGAAAGAAAGGAAGAAAGAAAAAGAAAGAAAGAAAGAAAGAAAGAAAGAAATAAAGAAA
>NW_016856350.1:21272-23868 GCF_001698545.2 Rhinopithecus bieti | reverse complement strand
TTTCTTTTCTTTTCTTTTCTTTTCTTTTCTTTTCTTTTCTTTTCTTTTCTTTTCTTTTCTTTTCCTTTCTTCTGAGACACAGTCTCACTCTGTCACCCAGGCTGGAGTGCAGTGGTACGATCTCAGCTCACTGCAGCCTCTGCCTTCCGGGTTCCAGCGGTTCTCCTGCCTCAGTCTTTCAAGTAGCTGGGCCACCATGCTCAGCTAAATTTTGTATTTTGGCAGAGATGGGGTTTAGCCATGATGGCCAAGCTGATCTCAAACTCCTGACCTCAGGTGATCCACCAGCCTTGGCCTCTCAAAGTGTTGGGATTAGAGGCGTGAGCCACAGTGCCCAGCTCCCTACACATTCTTTTGTGACTTTAAAAATGCCACCTCTACCAATATAATATTAGTACATAATATTAATGTTATATATGTCCTTTCCCCAATATTTGTCAAAATATTTATCCAGAGACCAATTCTACCAGTATATGGAAACTTCATATGGTATGCTTACTTTTCTATTTTCAGGTCCTTTGAATATTTTGATGAAAATAGTGGTAAAGAAAATCTGAGGGCACATGTGCTTTTGTTTGATGAATCTAAAATATTTTATATAACAGTGTCCTTTCTATTTGGGGCTATATTTTGTTAGCTTATAGAAATTACTTTCATGATATTATCACACTTCTCTTTCATTGTTCGTTCTCACTTTCAGATTATGTCACTCCAAGGCAATCAATGTTGGTAAGATGTTATTATAAGTGGATCCAAAAAAACATAAACCAGTGCATGCACTTTGTAGTATTTGCTGAAACCCTAATCTTGTTACCTTGTGTTAATATTGCTCTCTGGTGAAAGAAGAAGTTCAGGTCCTGTTTATGTAGCCACTTGGCCATGTGTAAAACTTCTGTGTGTTCAGAAGGAAGGAATTTAGTGTGTCTGTTCATCTGCCCATTTCTCTCTGTGGACACTGTGCTTCATACCATATCATCATTGCCTCAATATACTCATCTATAAAAAGGAGGTGCTAAGACTTTAAATTACTTTTTACTGATGTTATAAGGTTTAAGTGAGTTAATACTTACAAAGTTACGAAAACCGTACCTGGTTTATAATGTGTATTGTATAAATTTTGTTATTATTGTTAGTAGTCACTTTTTATCAACTTCACATGTATTTTCATGTAAATGCTACTTTATTTATCACATAATTGTTGACATTTATGGTACATTGTAGAAACTATGCTGATATAAAATATTGATTTATTTTCCTCACTAATATAAGTAAATGACTCTATAAATCTATACATTGAACACCATCTTCCCCAGATTTTGTAATAGTGTTGTGACTTTGAGAGTATAAATTTCACACTTTCCTACTCAATACTCTTAATCACTGTAGTCCAAATTTCATAATTTATTTCTGAAAGCTCTATTTGTCCCCTCTCTGATCTTCTTAGTTCTGACCCCATTGAGAGCAGGTGGGATTACAACATAAAAATTGGCAAGAAAAATATAGATGAATTGAGGGAAATTTTGGCCAAACCAGTGAGTCATGATGGAGAAAAGAAGACCAGTATAGAAGACCAGCGTGACACAGACATGGGAGCCACAGATACTGAGTGCCTTGAGTCGGGCATCTCTGAAGGGTTGGTGAAAGACAGCACAGAGTATCTGGACATGGGAAAGGACAATGACTATGATGTCAAACACTAGGATAGAGAAGACACATAAACCATAGAAAATGTTGACCTTGATATTGGTACAGGGCAGGAGCTTGATGCTCATATTCTCATAGTAGACGAGGGGGTTGATTTGGTGTCTACAGAAGGGCAGTCTTAGGACGAGTAGAACAAAGGGTATGGCGATGGCTAAGGGTCTCAGAAGGATGACCAGTGCTATAACTGACACTGCCTTGTTTGTCAGCACCAATGTGTAGCAAAGAAGGTTACAGATGGCCACATAGCGATCATAGGCCATGACAACAAGCACAGCTGACTCCACGTCAGTTCACAGGTGGATAAAGAACATCTGGATTAGACAGGCCTCAAAAGTGGTTTCTCTCGGCTTGAACTAGAAGATGGCAGGCATCTTGGAGATGGTGGATATGGACAGGCCCAGGGCAATAGATGACAGAATAGCCAAGAAGTAGAACATGGGTTCATGCAAATTGTTTTCATTTTAAATCATAAAAATAAGTGCAGTATTTTCTAATAGTGAAGTTAAACATACAACACAAAATGGAAAGCCAATCCACATGTGTCCTGGAATTTCCAAAAGGAAAAAAAAGTGGGGATGAAACTATGTGTCATTAAGAGTGTCTGTGCTTCTGAGGCCCTTTTACAGCTGCAAATCTCATAGAGCAGATATCTCACTTATTAAGAGGCTTCAGATCTTAGAATACAATGTTACTGATTTCTTACCAAATAATACAAAAATATGTTTTCCTTTTTTCTAATAACCAAACCCATCAAGACATAACTACATGAATTTTATGAAAACTTAACTACATCTTTATTGTTTAATTTCAATAAAGCTAATCTTATATCTTACACTTATTTTCATTCAAATGGACAACATAGTTAAATAAATTTTATCTATCAAGGACAAAT
>NW_016856350.1:14700-16906 GCF_001698545.2 Rhinopithecus bieti | reverse complement strand
AAAAAAAAAAAAAAAAAAAAAAAGATTATATTATATCCTCCCCTGCCCTTGATATTGAATCTTTCCAATCCATTAACATAGATTATCTCTCCATTTATTTAGGTCTTCTTTGATTTTTTTAATAATTTTCCACATATAGATTCTGTGCATACTGTAAAATAATTTTACCTTAATATTTTATTCTTTGAGTCCTATTTTAAATGATAGTGATTTTGTCTTTAAATCAAACCTTATTTTATCACTGCTCACATATAGGAAAGCAACTGACTTTTGTATATTAATTTTGGATTTTGATGCATTGCGACAATCACACATTAATTCTAATAATTTTTTTCAATTTTTTTGTCTCAATTATTTGCTATTTTCTATTTACACAATGATGTTATCTGCAAATAAAGAGCTTGATATTTTTCTTTCCAAATTTCGTAGAATATCCTTTTCTCATCTAATCTAACTGCATTAACTGGGGCTTCCAGTGTGATGCTGAATAGGAGTGCGGAGAGAATGCATTTTTGGATTATTTCTGATGTTAGGGTAAAACTGTAAAGTTTCATATAATTAACTGTGCTTTTAGCTGTAGACCTACATTTTAAAATTATTCATAGAGTAAATTTTACACAATTTTCTATGTAGGCACTATCAATTTATTTTGTTGTCTTCTAGTTTTAGTTACAACAGTGTAATGTAGTGATGAAAATGTAACCCAGGAATTTGTGACTTCTCCCTGATTTTAAAGGAATTACTTGTAAACTTTCAAGATTATGACTTTGCAGGATGAAGTTTATTACAAATAGATTTGATTAGATTAATGAAACTTTTTTTCATTCTTAATTCTGGATTAGAGACAAAGTTAAGTGCTGAGTTTACAGCTGCAGCCAGGGGAAGGGCTTGAGAACCAATTAGGCCACACTCCTGAGGCTCATGGTCAGAGCACATGACCCTTAACCAGAAGAAAAGAAACCGTACTCCCACTACCATAATACTTATCAAGCTAAGAGGATTTGAAAACCAAGTGCCAACAGATTACTGCTATGAGAGGGAGAAGAAAGGACCAAGGAAATGAAATATGACTGGATCTCAGTCACAGGAAAAATGGAGTGTCTAAGAAAATCATTTTGTGGTAAACCATCTCATACAATATATACTGCTATGTACCCACAAAATTAACAATTAAAATTTTAAAAAATAATCATAGGTATAAGTTAGCTCTGGAAGAATTTTTTTTTTTAATTACACTTTAAATTCTAGGGTACATGTGCACCACATGCAGGTTTGTTACATATGTATACATGTGCCATGTTGGTGTGCTGCACCCATTAACTCGTCATTGACATTAGGTATATTTCCTAATGCTATCCCTACCCCCTACTCCCTCCCCACACTAGGACCTGGTGTATGATGCTCCCCTTCCTGTGTCCAAGTGATCTCATTGTTCAATTCCCACCTATGAGTGAGAACATGCAGTATTTGGTTTAACTGTTCTTGTCACAGTTTGCTGAGAATGATGGTTTCCAGCTGCATCCATGTCCCTACAAAGGAAACGAACTCATCGTTTTTTATGGCTGCATAATATTCCATGGTGTATATGTGCCACATTTTCTTAATCCAGTCTGTCACTGAGGGACATTTGGGTTGATTCCAAGTGTTTGATATTGTGAATAGTGCTGCAATAAACACACGAGTGCATGTCTTTATAGCAGCATGACTTATAATCCTTTGGGTATATCCCCAGTAATGGAATGGCTGGGTCACATGGTATTTCTAGTTCTAGATCCTTGAGGAATCACCACACTGTTTTCCACAATGGTTGAACCAGTTTATACTCCCACCAACAGTGTAAAAGTGTTCCTATTTCTCCACATCCTCTCCAGTACCTGTTGTTTCCTGATTTTTTAATAATTGCCATTCTAACTGGTGTGAGATGCTATCTCATTGTGGTTTTGGTTTGCATTTCTCTGATGGCAAGTGATGATGAGCATTTTTTCATGTGTCTATTGGCTGTATGAATGTCTTCTTTTGAGAAGTATCTGTTCATACCCTTTGCCCACTTTTTGATGGGGTTGCTTGTTTTTTCTTGTAAATTTGATTGAGTTCTTGGTAGGTTCTGGATATTAGCCCTTTGTCAGATGAGTAGATTGCAAAAATTTTCTCCCATTCTGTAGGTTGCCTGTTCACTCTGATGGTAGTTTCTTTTGCTGTGCAGAAG
>NW_016856350.1:0-8710 GCF_001698545.2 Rhinopithecus bieti | reverse complement strand
TGATTATTCTAGTTATCCATTCATCCATTCTTTTTTCAAGGTTTTTAGTTTCTTTGAGCTGGTTACGTAGTTCCTCCTTTAGCACTGAGAAGTTTGTTCGACTGAAGCCTTCTTCTCTCAACTCGTCAAAGTCATTCTCCATCCAGTTTTGTTCCATTGCTGACGATGAGCTGTGTTACTTTGGAGGGGGAGATGCACTCTGATTTTTTGAATTTCCAGCTTTTCTGCACTGCTTTTTCCCCATCTTTGTGGTTTTATCTGCCTGTGGTCTTTGATGATGGTGATGTACTGATGGGGTTTTGGTGTGGGTGTCCTTTCTGTTTGTTAGTTTTCCTTCTAATAATCAGGACCCTCAGCTGTAGGTCTGTTGGAGTTTGCTTGAGGTTCACTCCAGACCCTGTTTGCCTAGGTATCAGCAGCTGAGGCTGCAGAAGATAGAATACTGCTGACCAGCGAATGTTGCTGTCTTATTCTTGCTCTGGAAGCTTTGTCTCAGGGATGTACCCCGCCGTATGAGGTGTGAGGTGTTGGTCTGCACCTAGTGGGGGATGTCTCCCAGTTAGACTACTCAGGGGTCAGGGACCCACTTGAGCAGGCAGTATGTCCATTCTCAGATCTCAACCTCCATGCTGAGAGATCCACTGCTCTCTTCAAAGCTATCAGAAAGGGGCATTTTACCACTGCCGAGGTTTCTGCTGCTTTTTGTTTAGCTATGCCCTGTCCCCAGAGGAGGAGTCTACAGATGCAGGCTGACCTCCTTGAGCTATGGTGGGCTCCACCCAATTCGAGCTTCCTGGTGGCTTTGTTTACCCACTTAAGCCTCAGCAATGGTGGGCACCCCTCCCCCAGCCTCGCTGCCGCCTTGCAATTAGATCTCAGACTGCTGTACTAGTAATGAGGGAGGCTCTGTGGGCTTGGGACCCTCCGGGCCAGGTGTGGGATATAATCTCCCGGTTTGCCGTTTGCTAAGACCCTTGGTAAAGCACAGTATTAGGGTGGGAGTTACTCGATTTTCCAGATGTTGTGTGTCTCAGTTTCCCTTGGCTAGGAAAAGGGATTCCCTTCCCCCTTGTGCTTTCCAGGTGAGGCAATGCCTCACCCTGCTTCAGCTCTCACTGGTCAGGCTGCACCCACTGACCACCACCGATTGTCCAGCACTCCCCAGTGAGATGAATCCGGTACCTCAGTTGAAAATGCAGAAGTCACCCATCCTCTGTGTCACTCACGCTGGGAGCTGGAGGCTGGAGCTGTTCCTATTTGGCCATCTTGGGTGCGCCCCCAGCTCTGGAAGAATTTTAAGACTGTGGTATACTGAGGATATTTTCTCCAAAGATCAAGAACACAATAACAACTTTTACTTGCAAATTTCTTTTTGCTATTGTAATACACTTCCTAGTCAGTGAAATACAGCAAATAAAGTATATATTTCAGCAAAGAATAATTGAAAGTGAAATATAAATTCAAATATTTTGTCCAATTTTTCATCACATTGTCATTTTGTTTCCTTTAGAGCTGTTGGAGCTCCTTATATATTCTGGTTATTAATCCCTTGTCAGATGGATAATTTGCAAATATTTCTTCCTATTCTGTGAGTAAATTCTAGTTAAAATAGTAATATGGCCAAAAATGCTGAGGGCTGGGTACGGTTGCTCATGTCTGTAATCCCAACACTTTGGGTGGCCGAGGTGGGCAGATCACTTGAGGTCAGGAGTTCCAGACCAGTCTGGCCAATATGGTGAAACCCCATCTTTACTAAAAATAAAAAAAAAAAAAAAAATTGCCAGACATGGTGGCACACACCTGTAATCTCAGCTACTTGGGAGACTGAGGCAGGAGAATCACTTGAACCCAGAAGATGGGAGTTGCACTGACCTGAGATTGCACTGTTGCACTCCAGCCTGGGCAATAGAGTGAGGCTCAATCTTAAAAACAACCAAAAAAAATGCTTAGGAACAAATTTTTAATATGTGCAAAGTATGTGCATTGAAAGCTGCAAAGCATTAGTGAGTATATTTAAGGAAGAGCTCGATAAATAGGAAAATATATCATATTCATGGATTGAAATATCTATGTTTTCCTGATTAGGCAGTTTATTTTCATTTCCTCTGTCTCTTCTTCCCACAACTGACTTTGGTAGAGAATAAGTGTTAACGAAATATATTACATGTTGAATAATGAATGTAAATTACATTGGAAATATGGAAATAAAATTGGTTAAGACTTATAAAGAGACATGATATGCTTTGTGGAAGAAGGTTTGGAATGAGTTTTGAAAGATGTGCAATTATTAATTGGAATTAAACAATACAATGAATTAAAGGAGGGAGTTTATGATTAAAAATATAATGAATAAAAGCAAAATATTGCTTCATTGATCATTAAAATATAAATTGGAATTAATACTAGAGATATATTTGAGAATTTGAGTGGCTTAGAGGCAGAGGTCTTAGCTTTCTGCTTCACTGGCATTTAAACCATGCCTAGAGGAGTGCCTGGCACTCATCTATTGTCAAATAATTATATAGTGAATAAATGAATTAATTATTAATGGAGTTTAATTAACACCAGGGTTAAGATTTCTACTGCATTAGAAGGCACCTGTGGTCATTAAGATATTTAAGTAAGGCAATTTCACATTTGAATATTTATAAAATATTTATGCTGTGCCCTTTTGTAGATTCATGGAAAAATTCCTCATGGATGTGGGATATACCTTCTTCTGTTATTAGTACTGAGGATAAGCTATTTATTATTTCAATTTTTAATTTTTTAAATTGCTTCTCCTTTGTCCATTTTCTCATTTCCTAAATTTTGCCAGTGTTATTGATTTGTTTCGATTTTGGTTTTATCAGAAGCTCAGTAAGCAAAGAGAAAATTGAGGTCTCATATGAGATGCATAACTTTGGAAAGACAGAAATATTCTCTGTCTCTAGGGTACTGCCAGACTCCTAAGGGAAGTGTCTTGACTATTATAAACCTTATTGCAATCAAGGTACTTGCCAACCTGAACTACACTTGCAGGATATTCCAAAACAAATACTTACACTTTACTTTTCTGAAACTAAGATTAACATGGGTGTTTTTACATTAAGTAGAAGAGGCACTCAGATATTCAGCATGCTATGATTAGAGAGACAGTGGTCTGTTCCTTACTCTGACAGAGGAGATAATGAAAAAGAGGAATGATTTTTATGAAAGACATTAAATATACGAGTAATACTGTATAATAGTAAGGAACGTGATGAGGAAAGAGCATATAAATAACTGCTGATGCAATGAGGGATATCTGTCCTAGGTTTTGTTCCTCCTCACCTAACTGAAGTCTGTTGAGTTTAAGACAGTAGTGAACAGAAAATATATAGTATCTCTTAATTGCATAGACAACAGTGTCAGACATAACTTCTTTTAAATTTCTAGATCCATGACCAAGCTATTTAATTTAACAGAGAGAAAATGTTACAATGATAACATCACTTTCAGTTCAGTTGCTCTTTATAATTGCATGAGAAATGCATGTACTTCATGTAAATCCCTTAATACTACTATTGATGTAGTAATACTAGCTGTTGTCATTGTTGATATTTTAAATATAATGCTATAGAAGTACAGTTTCATTCTGGCTTGAACCAGTGGGCAAGTGTTGAGATTACCAGGTATCTTTTAAAGGCCACTTGATTGTTCCATTCTGGTGATACCTGCTATGTAATGAATATTATGAATATTATGTGAGTATCATGGGCATTTTGGGTTGCCATTATTTTTTATTGATTGATTGATTTAATATTTTTGAGACAGAGTCTAGCTGTTGTTGCCCAGGCTGGAGTGCAGAGGTGCCATCTCAGCTCACTGCAACCTCTGCCTCCCAGATTCAAGCGATTCTCCTGCCTCAACCTCCTGAGTAGCTGGGATTACAGGCACCTGCCGCCATGCCGGGCTAATTTTTACTTTTAGTAGAGAGAGGGTTTCACCATGTTGGCCAGGCCAGTCTCGAAGTCTTGACTTCACAAAATCCACCTGCCTCAGCCTCCCAAACTGCTGGGATTACAGGCATAAACCCCCACGCCTGGCCAGGTTGCCATTATTCTTTTCATGGCTGTAATCCTAGGCATCCAAAAGGTGCCTAGGAGACATATACATTTTTGGTTTTAGTTGAATAAGTGTATAATTCATTGAGTTAAATTATTGAAGGGATAATCTTTAATGGCTCTGGGATCGTCTTCACGATTTATAGATGTAGAGATGAAGTCCATGGTTCTATAGGTAAGTGCAGTTTCAGCTATTTTCCTTCAGCATATGGCATTATATTTGTTTTCATGTTGCAACTGCCATAATTATTGGTTGGTTATAACACGTGCTATTAGAAGTCAGAGACTTCATTCTTCTAATTTTTATTTACATCTAACATCTAATGTTGGGGGAAATACACTTCATGGGTAGTTCCATGATGACAGTTTTGTTAGAAACACTAGCATTTCTAAAGTTTCACCAAAGAATAGAAAAAAAAATTATTTGATTTACATTTTCCTTTGAATGTATTTATTATAAATGTCTATATATCATAATTAAGAAAATTCTCAAACCCCACACTTAGAGATTGCTATCCTTAATGTATTATATAATTTAATAATAATTCAATGTAATTTTCATTAGTTTTTTAGTGTCAATCTATTTCTTATTAGTAACATCATACTATATATCAAGAAGCAGTACACTGTTGGATTAAAGATAAGGTCATCCTGCTTCTGACCTCTTTGTAAGTGTCTCAAAGACAAGCAGTGTGGTTCATTTACATCAGCTGTAAAATAGAACATTACTAGATATCTATTAAGTAACCAAACAATGTTAATAATTTTGAAGAAATGTTTTAAATATTTTAAACACTTTCATATGTAACCAATTATAATATTTGTGAAAATTACTCATGATACATATTTTAGTTGCTGTGTTTATAAAAATGAAGGGAGCATTATTTATTTACCCAGTCCAACATGTCTGAACCATACTGTTACCTCTCTTTATACACTCAGAGGGATACAGCACAGGGAAGACTCCAAATCAAAGTAAAATATTTATTGTGAACATTTTTTCCCTCTTGGGCTCCCACCTTTTCATTATCCTAGTAAAGAATAGATATAAATCTTCAGGTGTTTTTCCCTTTCATCTAGATTAGAATCATTCTGAGATAAACATCTACTTTTTTTCTTCTTATCCAGCATCCAAAGGATAGTCCACTTCTAATCTTATTTTATTTATTTCATTATTTTTAATTAGACTTGAAGATTGGAGGGATTTGCTATCATTGCCCTGTCATGCCACTAACCAATGGCACCTTCTTCAAGTCATCTATTTTCATACTGATTGGAATTCCGGGCCTTGAATCAGTGCAGCCTGGATTGGAATTCCATTCTTCATGTCTTTTATCTTGTCTGCTGTTGGAAATGGCCTACTCATCACTATCATCCACACTGAGCATGGTCTCCATGAGCCCATGTATATCCTTTTAGCTGTGTTGGCAGCTACTGACCTAGGCCTGACCTTATGCATTACTCCGAAAATGCTCATGATCTTTTGGCTGCAATCAAGGGAGATTTACTTTGACTCCTGTCTAATTCAAATGTATTTTACTCACACTTTCCAGTGCATGGAGTCTGACATTCTCCTAACCATGGCTTTTGACTGATATGTGGCTATCTGTGTACCCCTGAGACACTCTGCTATCCTCACTATGAAGGTGCTCATCAGCATCATTATGGTGGTGACCATTCCAGCATCTGTTATCATCATCATGTGTCCACTTCTAATTAAGTTGTGCCTGAAGCATTTCCATGCCACAGCCATCTCTCATTCCTACTGTGAGCACGTGGCTGTGGTAAAGCTGGCTGCAGAAAATGTCAGAGCCGATAAAGCTTATGGACTGTTTGTGGCTTTCTCAGTCCTTGGATTTGATGTGATCTTCATTTTCTTGTCCTATGCCTTTATCTTCCAGGCTGTCTTCAAATTGCCAAAGAAGGAGGCACAATTCAAGGCATTCAACACTTGCACAACTCACATCTTTGTCTTTCTCCACTTCTATATTCTCACATTTTTAATATATTTTATACACAGGTATGGCTTCAGTGTTGCTCTTTATGTACACATTCTTCTGTCCAACTTTTACCTGCTTGCTCCACCCCTGCTTAACCCTATTGTCTATGGAGTGAAGACCAAACAGATCCGAGAGGCAGCTATCAAAATGTTCACTCACAAAGATTGATTTACAGGCAATCCAACCCATCAGTCACTGTTCCTAATAATATACCTAGTAATACTTGTCATGCAGAGTTGTACTTTAAGAATCTTTGTATTATTTTAGTTTACACAGGATAAGTGCAAATTTTATTCCTTTACGATTTGCAGAATATCTTGATATGAAATTCATTTACAAAACAATTACCTAGTGAAATCTCAAAATTGACTTTTGTCAGCCATATCCACACCCTCAAGAAGTAAAGAAATAAGAGACCTTGAAGTGAAAGTATGGACCACATGCTCACAAATCTGCTTGGTTCTCACACCATAGATAATAGGATTGAGGGCAGGTGGAATGACCACATAGAGGTTGGCAACAATAATGTGGACATAATGGGGAATTTTTTGCCAAATCGATGGGTGAGGAAGGAGAAGAGAGAGGGTGTATAGAAAACACACAGCACCCCAACATGTGAGCCACACATGCTCAGTGCTTTATGACGAGCTTCTTGAGATGGGAGGTGGAAAACAGCTTGAAGAATGCAGGTATAGGAGATTCCAAAAAGTGTGACATCCAAAATAAGAAAAGAAGCCACAAAAAGCCCATAAATCACATTGAGGTGAATGCTAGCACAGGCCAACTTGCAATGCCCATGTGCTCACAGCAGGAGTGGGCAATAATCCGAGCCTCACAGAAGGGCAGATGATGGTTTAGGTAGACAATGGGCAACATGAGCAGGACTGGGCACAATATAATGCCCACACCAATGCCTGCCAACACTTGGGGTGTCAGAATAGAGGTATAGTGGAGTGGTGTACAGATGGCTACATAGCAGTCAAAGACGATTGCCAGCAGCACAGTGGACTCCATTCCTGTGAAGGTGTGTATCAGAAACATCTGGGCTACACAGGCTCCAAAGCCAATTTTATGTGCATCAAACCAGAAGATGCCTAACATACGAGGCACTGAGGATGTTGAGAGGGCTAGGTTATGGCTGATAAGACGGCTAGAAAGTAGAACATAGGGTCCCAAAGAGTACACTCAGACCAGATTGTCAGTAGAATTGTAGCATTGCCCAGCAGAGCCATTCAGTAAACAGAGCAAAAGGGCAGGGAAATCCAGCCATGGAAAGCCTCAAGTCCTGGGATGCCTGTCAGAAAAAAGGTATCTGGGTAGAAAATGGTGGTGTTGGTGTGGAACATCTTGCCATTAATGACAAAAGCAGTAGCTGACCACCGTAGAAGGAAAATTTAAATTTATAAATGTTTAGCTCAAAACCTCTCCAACAAGCTTAATTTTATGTCTAGTTTTATTATTAGAAAACTAATGCCAAAGTTTGAGTACAAAGTCAGATCTAGACATGGACTGAGCATTCTTTGACTGGAAGACAAATTAGCTTTATGACTCAGAGGGAGACCTGAGTCTTCCTCTGGGATTCTGGACAATAATATACTCATTTGTTCAAACCCCATACAAAACCTGGAAAGAATTTCAAAAATGAAGGTTAAGTTATAGTGAGATGTCAGTCTTTTTTGAAGACAAAGCAGACCTTAATTATACAGGTCAACGTACAAAATCACAGAAAGACAGACACTGATACCTGCCCACCAAACATGACAGTATATACAAAAACCTGAGGGTAACTAGCTATGAAGAATGACAAGAAATCTAGCAGAACTCTTAAACTGGCTTATTTGGTATCAGTAATTTCCATGGTGCATATTTAGAAAACCATACCCACAATAAAAACTTATGCTTTATTAATTTGTTCTTTATATGTTTATTCCTATACCCCATAGACACACTGTATTATATAATACTTTAGATGTGAATATAGTTGCACAAAGGTGAAAAACACTGCAGCTGGAAATCACCCCGAGAACAGAAATGTGTGTTTTTGCCAGTAGTCTTCTGGTGAGAATATAATTTATAAATAAGACCAACTTTTCTACTGGCTGATAAATTCCCAGGAATATTAATTGTATCTAATATTGTTGGGAGTGGGGAAATAAAGGGGTCTGTTGAAATAAGGAAACTTGTGGGGGCGGAGCAAGATGGCCGAATAGGAACAGCTCCAGTCTCCAACTCCCAGCGCGAGCGACACAGAAGACCGGTGATTTCTGCATTTTCAACTGAGGTACTGGGGTCATCTCACAAGGGAGTGCCGGACAATCGGTGCTGATCAGCTGCTGCAGCCTGACCAGCGAGAGATGAAGCAGGGCGAGGCATCGCCTCACCTGGAAGCCAAGGGGGAAGGGAATCCGTTTTCCTAGCCAGGGGAACTGAGACACACAACACCTGGAAAATCGGGTAACTCCCACCCCAATACTGCGCTTTAAGCAAACAGGCACACCAGGAGAATATATCCCACACCTGGCCGGGAGGGTCCCACGCCCACGGAGCCTCCCTCACTGCTAACACAGCAGTCTGCGGCGATCTATCCGCAAGGCAGCAGCGAGGCTGGGGGAGGGGCGCCCACCA
>NW_016856349.1:0-437 GCF_001698545.2 Rhinopithecus bieti | reverse complement strand
AAAAAAAAAAAAAGAAACCTATGGCGACAAAAGAAATATCCTCAAATAAAAACTACACAGAAGCTTTCTGAGAAAGTTCTTTGTGATGTGTGGATTCATCTCACAGAGTTACCCCTTTATTTTCAGTGAGCAGTTTGCTAACACTGCTTTCGTGGTATCGGCAAAGGGATATTTTGAAGCGCCTTGAGGCCTATGGTGAAAAAGGAAATATCCTCAGATAGAAACTGAGGTGAGGTTTTTGAGGAACTGTTTTGTGATGTGTGCATTCATCTCATAGAGATAAATCATTTTGCTCATCGAGCAGTATGGCATCGCTGTTTTGTGGTGTCTGAGAAGGGATATTTTCAGCGCATTGAGGTTGATGGTGAATTTGAAAATATGCACAGATAAAACTAGAGAGAAATTTTCTGAGAGACTTTTTTGAGATGCGTGAATTT
>NW_016856348.1:0-208 GCF_001698545.2 Rhinopithecus bieti | reverse complement strand
TTTTGCATATGGTTATTCAGTTTTGCAGTACCATTTATTAAAGAGACATTTCCATTCTTTTGTATGTTTGTGGTGCCTTTGTCAAATATCAGTTGGCTGTAGGTTTGTGGATTTGTTTCTGAACTTTTTATTATTTTCCTCTGGCCTCTGTATCTGTGCTTATTCCAGTACCATGCTGATTTGGCTATTATGGGTTCTTTTCCATATA
>NW_016856347.1:0-2031 GCF_001698545.2 Rhinopithecus bieti | reverse complement strand
AAACATTTAAAATACTTTCTTGAATGAACATATTTCAAACGCAAATGTGTGTGAGAGAGAGAAGGAAGAAGAATGTTTGGTGTTTATCTTTAGGGAAGAGGAAAACCTAGTTTCTGTTATATATTTGATTTTTGGGTCTTGTTTTGTTTTGTTTTTTTACAATAAGTTTGCATTAATTTTAAGATAAGTAAGGTCAACAAAAGTCCACTTTGACAAAAAGCCCATGTAAAGAAAAGCTAATTTGACCTTCTTAAATGAAACATGAATGCCCACCAGTGCTGAAAGTATTGGAACCAAGAATAAAATGTGTGCTTGATAAACCTGTGCTGAATTAAAACGGTCTGCGGTGATGAGGTTTAATGCAGAGGACCAGAAGGTCTGGGTGGCCTCTGAAGAAAGAAATAATGTAAGAGTGGCTGAGAAGTGGGGAAAGCTTGGGCCAAAATGCGGATGGCAAACAAACTGAAAGGCGGAAGAGACAAAGGCCTGCCCTGGGAATGGCTCAGCAGAGCTTGTAAAAACCCAGAGTAAGACATTCTGTCTGTTCAAGGAAGTCACAAAGTTTTTTAAAGACCCGCGGTTACAGCCAATAAATGGAACCACTGGTCTTTTCAACCCAGAAGACCCCAGGAAGGTAGAAAATGAGCCAAGGAAAGGCCAGGCAGGGGACGTTGGGGAAAGGAAACAGGGACGGAGAATCAGAGACGGAAGTGCAGAGACAGGTCACCCAGGCGCCTGGAAACTGCCTCTATGGCCTTCACGGGAAACGGCCTCTTTCTACTCCGGATCCCAGACTGTGCTTCTTTGAAACTGACCGTCAGAGAACAGCGGCTGGAGGCGGACAGACGTCTGCAGTGGGAGCCGCAGTGGGAGGCCCTCCAGGCGTTCCAGGCAGGGGCAGGAAGACTGCCGGCGAGTCACCCGCGACCGCGAGTCACCTCACCAAGCCCTGAACTGGGACAGGAGTCGAGAAGTGTCGACGAGCTGCGGAGTTCCTTGCTTCTCTTGGCCCTGTCAGGTCCAAGAACAGGTTGCCATATAAAAGAATCGTAAAGCAACCCCCTTCCCCATGCAAATTATGTCATATAACGCATATGAGTGTAAAGTTTCTCTGCGGAGCTGCCAGATAACTCGATGCCAATATTTTATGTGGTAACATTTTGTTAAACGTTGACTCGATGGACACTTGACTCCATCTTAACACTCGCGTAACAATTATCCTCCAATTGAAATTTTACCCCCTCTCCCTTTAAAAGGCGTGGGGACCAAAACATCACTTGGTCACTGAAGTCACCAATTCCTTCCTCTTATCCGGGGCTCCCAGCACAGTTTTAGGAGTTCCCGCACTCCCCGCCGGGTTTGGGCTGCGAGAAGCGCCCGCCAGCGTCCTGCGGGACCTGACTGCCGGCTCTGCCTCCACCCTCGCAGCGCCTCGGCCTGGTGGTCTCCCCGCCCGGAGCCCCGCGCGCTCGGTCGCCGGGACGTGGCAGAGGAGGGCACGGGGTGGATCCGAGGAAGCGCATCCCGCCTGCGCGCTTCCCCCCACCCATGCCCACCTGCCCCGCACATATCCGCCCCAGAACCTCCCGGCCGCGCGCACGCCTCCCCGCGCAGCCGTCCCGGGTTGCTCTCTGCTCCTTCTCGCAGCTGACAGCCAAGGTGCGCCTGAGCCTCGGTCACCGCCCCTACAGGTAAGTGGGCAAGTCGCCAAGGCAGGGGACTGGCCAACCTCCTGGGAAGAGAGAACGGCGGGAGCCGGGCCGCGGCGAACTCACCGCTCGGTCTGCGCAGAGACCCACTACACCCGCTGCGCCATCCTCGCACGGCGACACCGGCGACAAACACTATGCTCCAGGGCAGGTCGAAGGGGCAGCTCTCGGGAGGCTCGCGGACGACGGGGCGAGGGTTTGTGCGCCGGAACACTCGAATGAAGGAACCACTTGCGAGGTGAATCTCACAGGGAGTCTGCGAGCGCCCCGCCCTACCCTGGGGTTACCGCTTGGCTCAGGCCCCGCCTGCCCTGGGCTGGCG
>NW_016856346.1:0-202 GCF_001698545.2 Rhinopithecus bieti | reverse complement strand
GAGCTGTTCTTTTAGATGTACTCAAAATTGCTCTGGCTCTTCCATTGAAACTGTACATGTGTTGAATAAAGCCTTTCCCTATTCTCCACCTGTGAAATTGATTTCAAGCTGGTAAATCAAGATTGGTATAGATGGGCCTGAAGCAGACAGAAAGGGGGCAGGGACTCAGCTCAGAGCCCTTTCTTTTTTCTTTTCTTTTTTT
>NW_016856345.1:0-773 GCF_001698545.2 Rhinopithecus bieti | reverse complement strand
CAGGCGCCTGTTGTCCCAGCTGGAGGCTGAGGCAGGAGAATGGTGTAAACCCGGGAGGTGGAGCTTGCAGTGAGCCAAGATCGTGCCACTGCACTCCAACCTGGGCGACAGAGTGAGACTCTGTCTCAAAAAAAATTTTTTAAATTTAAAAATAAAAAGAAATGACATTTTGATACATGCTACCAAATGGATACTCTCAAAGGATTTTCAAGAAACATGCTAACTGCAATAAGCCAGAAACAAAAGGATGCATATTACATGATTCCACTTACATGATGTACTTACCGGCTTCAGATCCAGAATCAAAAAGTAGAGCGTTGGTTGCTAGGGCCTGGGAGGGTAGGGGAATGGGAAATTGTATAATAGGGACAGAGCTTTAGTTTGGGAAGATGAAAAGAGTTCTGAAGATGGATGGTGGTGATGGCTGTACAACAATGTGAACATTCTTAATGCCACTGAACTGTACAGTTAAAAGTAGTTAAGGCTGGGTGTGGTGGCTCACGCCTGTAATCCCAACACTTTGGGAGGCCGAGGCGGGTGGATCACCTGAGGCCAGGAGTTTGAGACCAGTCTGGCCAACATGGTGAAACCCCCATCTCTACAAATAAATAAATAAAAGTAGCCGGGCGTGGTGGCAGGTGCCTGTCATCCCAGCTACTCAGGAGGCTGAGGCAGGAGAATCGCTGGAACCCGAGAAGTGGAGGCTTCAGTGAGCCAAGATTGCACCATTGCACTCCAACCTGGACAACAAGAGTGAAATTCTGTCTCGAAAA
>NW_016856344.1:0-499 GCF_001698545.2 Rhinopithecus bieti | reverse complement strand
AAGCAGGGAAGCACACTTCGGTGTAAAAAAAAAAAAACGATCCTATAAGTTTTGGAAGACAGAAAAGAAAGGGAGGGCAATTGACTTAACAGGTCAGTGGGAACTTCATTCCATTGTCTTCAGAGGAGGATGCCAATTCAAAAAGGGCTGATTCGACTGGGCACAGTGACTCACGCCTGTAATCCCAGCACTTTGGGAGGCCAAGGCCGGAGGATCACAAGGTCAGGAGATCAAGACCATCCTGGCTAACACCGTGAAAACCCGTTCTCGACTAAAAGAACAAAGAAATTAGCCGGGCATGGTGGCGGGAGCCTGTAGTCCCAGCTACTCGGGAGGCTGAGCCAGGAGAATGGCGTGAACCCGGGAGGTGGAGTTTGCAGTGAGCTGAGATTGGACCACTGCAAGAAAGAAAGAAAGGAAGGAAAGAAAGAATAGAAAGAAAAGAAAGAAAGAAAGAAAGAAAGAAAGAAAGAAAGAAAGAAAGAAAGAAAGAGGGAGG
>NW_016856343.1:0-771 GCF_001698545.2 Rhinopithecus bieti | reverse complement strand
ACATGTTTTGTGTAACTAACCTCACTATTTCTATCTGAGTGCTATCTGGGTTGTATAATTGTATGGACATACGGTTCAGGAGTAACCATAAACAAAAGGCACATCTCTACCTCCTCAAGAGCAGGCAGCAGAGCAAAGCTTTGCAGGAATAAGGGAAGGGTCTGATGTCATGGCAGGATCTGAGATGCCAAGCAAGGCCTGCAGCTACTTATATCTAAAAATGAGGAAATGCCTAAACAGGATTAATCAATTTTCACATGTCAAAGCTTTCTTATAACTCATTAATGATATTTTAACACACATGCAATTAATGCATGTATTATCTCATTTAAAGTCTAAATTTGAAGGCTTCTTTTACAATGAGACGTGGACCACGTAGATTATAATGAGGCCTCACTTGGGAGGAATGGTTGCAGCCCTGGCAATCATTTAGTGATTGACATTTAAGCCCTGTGGAGCATTTTCCAAGGTTACGTGCTGTTGCAGCTGAAGGGAAACAGCAATACACAAGGCAGACAAGATCTCTGCCCTCATAGAGCTTTCATTCTGGTGTCAGACAATAGAGAAGCAAAACCTAAGTGATTTCAGACAGGGCAAACCTATAAAGAGAGTAAACAGGATGAGGAACCAGAGAGGACAGAGGGTGGGTTCTGGGCACACTGAATAGGCCAGGCAGTCTCCTTGAAACGGAGGTATAGGGACAGAAGGGTGGGTTCTGGGCACACTGAATAGGCCAGGCAGTCTCCTTGAAACGGAGGTATAGGGACAGAA
>NW_016856342.1:0-772 GCF_001698545.2 Rhinopithecus bieti | reverse complement strand
ATCTGGCCAATGCACTCCAGTCCGGGCGACAGAGTGAGACTCCGTCTCAAAAAAAAAAAAGACTACAGGCACATGCCACCAGGCCTGGCTAATTTTTAAATTTGTTGTAGAGATAGAGGTCTCATTATGTTTCCCAGGCTAGCCTCAAACTTATGGCCTCAAGGGAGATCCTCTTGCTTCAGCCTTCCAAAGTGCTGGGATTACAAGTATGAGCCACCATGCCTGGCCTGATTTTCTTTTTATTGCCTATTTTTGTGTCTTGGAAGTCAGACAGCTTGAACTTACCTGTGTCTCCTAACAGTGGAGTAAGCCCACTCTCACCTGTGGGCTAAAGTTAAACTGCCATTAAAGACATCACATCAAGAGGTCAATTACATAGGCCGGGCGCGGTGGCTCAAGCCTGTAATCCCAGCACTTTGGGAGGCCGAGACGGGCGGATCATGAGGTCAGGAAATCGAGACCATCCTGGCTAACACGGTGAAACCCCGTCTCTACTAAAAAATACAAAAAACTAGCCGGGCGAGGTGGTGGCGCCTGTAGTCCCAGCTACTCGGGAGGCTGAGGCAGGAGAATGGCGTAAACCCGGGAGGCGGAGCTTGAAGTGAGCTGAGATCTGGCCAGTGCACTCCAGTCCGGGCGACAGAGTGAGACTCCGTCTCAAAAAAAAAAGACTACAGGCACATGCCACCAGGCCTGGCTAATTTTTAAATTTGTTGTAGAGATAGAGGTCTCATTATGTTTCCCAGGCTAGCCTCAAACTTATGGCCTCAAG
>NW_016856341.1:0-2131 GCF_001698545.2 Rhinopithecus bieti | reverse complement strand
TGAGACAGAGTCCCACTGTATCTCTCAGGCTGCAGTACAGTGAAATGACCTCGGCTCACTGCAAACTCTGCCTCCCTATTCAAGCAATTCTCCTGCTTCAGCCTCCTGAATTAGCTGGGATTACAAGTGTATGCCACCACACCCGGCTAATTTTTGTGTTTTTAGTAGAGACGGGGTTTCACCATGTTGGCCAGGCTGGTCTCAAACTCCTGAGCTCAGGTGATCCACCCACCTTGGCCTCCTGAAGTGCCAGGATTGCAGGTGTGAACCACCATGCCCAACCTCAATAAAGATTTGATAACTGACAAAGGAAAACATCAAAAACAAATAGAGAGTTTTCTATGAAGTTTCTTTAAGCATATTTGAACAAAAACACTGGATTCTTTTGGTTAAGATTTAAGAAAATCAAATACCATTGATGGTTATGGTTTTACCTGAGAGAATGACTGAGGGTGCCATAACATTGTTTATATCTACCTGAAAGTAAAATGGCAATATTTGTGTGTGTGTGATTTTTTTTCCCCAAAACTCTCATGTAATTTTCTCCTGTGGAATGCATGAGGTAAGATCATGTTATTTTGTGACACGAGTATTTATTCATATTAATAATTAGAGTTTGTATTTAGATAATGTAACAGCTTTGATGAAGCACTTTGACATACATATTTATTATTGGTGTATATTATTACTGAGTAAGTTATGCTTAACAGATATTGTTTTCCTCTTTTTATCTATACATAAACCTCAAAAAAGTTTAATGACTCACCTAAGGTAACATAGGGTCTCAGTGGTGGGTTGAAAACTCAGACTTTCTATTTCCCAGTTCAGTATACTTTCCATGGTACCACATTGCCTTTCAGTGTTTCTACAAGAAGACAAGAAAAAATATACTATCATTTATTGATAAACAATGTTAAGTAAAAAGCTACATCAGGTAATGGACACTGTTAAGCACACCAAGTTCCTACTTTAGGATAATAGTAAATTTTATTTCTGGTAAAATGGAAGACTAAATAGCCTAGTTACATACAAATACTGAAAAAATTAATTGAACTTTGGTTTTTAAATGTATAGCAAAAGAGTAAGCAGATTTTCAGACTTAATAAGAAAGTACAAATTCAGAGTGGTAACATGAAAGATGTGAGTTTCTCTCAGCCCATTCTTTATAGGCAAGATTTTTAGTTTTAATCAACCATGCTTAAATAATAGGAGAAAAACTAGATTCTGAGTGAGGTGAAAAGTCATATCAGAGAAACCTGTGTAAATCTAGCCCTTCTGAAAGGGTAAATGACTTAGCAATCAAATAAACAAATATACAACATAAAACTCCACCTCCCGAAGAAAGAAACTTGTGTTTATCATGGCTGAGATGTAGGAGCAGGGTAGAGTTTCCCAGAGAATTTGGAGCATAAAACAGGCTTTCAGTCAGGCTTCCTGCATGACTCCAAAGTCTAAGCAATAAATTCAGCATGATAGTTCTGCCCTTGGGCATCTAGAAGACACTAACACAAATCCCCTTTAGAAGGATGTAACATAAAGCCAGTACTAAAGATTGCTGTATGTAATATTCAAATAAACTTGAACTCACAGTAAAAAATCACAACACAAAAAAGGAAACAAAAAACTATAAATGAGAGTCAGAAGAAACAAATGCCAGAATCAGACCACAACAAATAATATATTAATAGTTATAGAGACTTCCAGATAGAAAATACAATACAAATATACTTAGTAGGCTTAAAGAAATGATATATCAGAAATAGGACTAAGAACAGGAAACCATCAAATATAAGCACACATATTTTAAAATCTAGCAAATGGATTTTTGTAAAACCTGTATAATTGGGTTTAAAACTAGGTGTAGAAGTAAAGTGTCAGATTAAAACAGCTAAAGAGATATTAAGAGACTTAGAAGATACAATGAAGATATTTTATAATCAGAAAACCAGAGATATGTAATAGAAAAGTGAGGAGAGATAATACTTTAAGAAATAAAAAAAAAAAAAAAATTAAAAAAAAAAAAGGGGGAAAAAAAAATTTAAAAAAAAAAAAAAAAAAAAAAAAAAAAAAAAAAAAAAAAAAAAAGCTGAGAATTTTCCAGAAGTGATGGAGGACATGAATCATCAGAAAC
>NW_016856340.1:0-202 GCF_001698545.2 Rhinopithecus bieti | reverse complement strand
GATGATCCTTCTCATGGATCTGTATGGTATAAGTGTTTTTGGGGATTCTGAGAAGGGATAATTTGTGTCACATTGAAGACTATGGTGACAAAGGAAATATACTCATATAAAAACTAGAAAGAAGCTTTCTGAGAAAGTTATTTGTAATGAGTGAATTTGTCTCACAGAGTTACACCTTTCTTTTCATGGAGAAGTTTGCTAA
>NW_016856339.1:0-774 GCF_001698545.2 Rhinopithecus bieti | reverse complement strand
ACCTGTATTCATTTCTCTTGGGTAAACACCTACAATTAAATTAGGTAAATTTTCTTGGATAAAGGTACATTTAACTTTAGAATCAAATACTAAACTGTTTTCAAAGTGAATCTAACATTTTTTAAATTGCCAGCAGCAATATATGAGAGTTCCAGTTGCTTCACATCCTCTTCAGTGTTTGGTATTGTCAGTTATTAACTTTAGTCATTCCAGTGGGTGTGTAGTGGTAACTTATCTTGTTTTTTAATTTGCATTCCCCTAATGAGTTGAACATCTTTTCATACGCTTATTTGTCATTCACAGATCTTCTTTGATAAAGTGTTTCTTCGAAGCTTTTGCCCTTAAAAGTGTCTTTTAAAAAACAAAGATATTTAATTTTGATAGCCTAGTTTATCATTTTTTTGAGTTCATACTTTTGCATACTATTTAAGAATTATTTTCCTAACCCAAGATCACTTGCATTTTCTCCTGTTTTCTTCTGGAAGTTTTATAGTTTATAGATTTTCAGCTTTTTCAATGGTTGAGTGATTGCTCCTCGGGGAGGCCTGAACTCCAGAACTGGTTCTTCCAACTTCCGCTTGGGACTGGGGACCTTGGTGTCTTCTTTCATTTCTGTTTCCTCCTCATTGGTGGCGTCTGTCATTTCTTTCAGGTCAGGGTCCTTGATGCCATGCATCAGCTGGACGTGCTTCTCCAGCATCAGTCGTTTGGTAAAGGTACGTCTGGAGTCTGGGCAGTGCGAGCAGGCGTACCCTTTCCTGATGCCTTTGTGCT
>NW_016856338.1:0-770 GCF_001698545.2 Rhinopithecus bieti | reverse complement strand
AATATTTAATATTGGCCCCAACTCTCTTCTAGCTTGTAGAGTTTCTGCCTAGAGATCCACTGCTAGTCTGGTGGGCTTCCCTTTGTGGGTAACATGACCTTTCTCTCTGGCTGCCCTTAACATTTTTTCCTTCATTTCAACCTTGGTGAATATGACAATTACATGTCTTGGGATTGCTTTTCTCAAGGAGCATCTTTGTGGTGTTCTCTGTATTTCCTGAATTTGAATGTTGGCCTGTCTTGCTAGGTTGGGGAAGTTCTCCTGGATAATACCCTGAAGAGTGTTTTCCAACTTGGTTCCATTCTCCCCGTCACTTTCAGGTACACCAATCAAACTTAGGTTTGGTCTTTTCACATAGTCTCTTATTTATTTGAGACTTTGTTCCTTTTCATTCTTTTCTCTTATCCTGTCTTCATGCTTTACAAAATTAACTCAGGATGGATTAAAGATTTAAATGTTAGACCTAAAACCATAAAACCTTAGAAGAAAACCTAGGCAATACCATTCAGGACATAGGCATGGGCAAAGACTTCATGACTGAAACACCAAGAGCAATAGCAACAAAAGCCAAAATTTACAAATGGGATCTAATTAAACTAAAGAGCTTCTGCACAGTAAAAGAAACTATCAACAGACTGAACAGGCAACCTACAGAATGGGAGAAAAATTTTGCAATCTATCCATCTGATATTCAGAATCTACAAGGAACTTAAACAAATTTACAAGAAAAAACAACCCCATCAAAAAGTGAGCAATGGATATAAAAAGAC
>NW_016856337.1:0-4022 GCF_001698545.2 Rhinopithecus bieti | reverse complement strand
AAAAAAAATTAATATTAGGAAAGACTTATATCAGAAAACTTATTCTCTTGTACATTTTCCCACCTCCTTTAGGTAACCACAGATTGATTACTATAAGTCAGCTTTACATTTTCTAAAAATTTTACTCAAGTGGGATTACACAGTATGTATTTTGTGTTCTGATTGTGTTATGCAACATAGTTATGCACGTATTCATGCATATTTTTCCATGTATCAGTCATTTGTTGCTCAGATGTGTTCCATTGTATATGTATATACACACGGTATTTAATTTATGTGATATATGTATATAATTGTGCTTATTGATTTATTGGTGTAGTTAAGAGTTATATATATTGTTAGAGCTATTGTGAACAACAGTGCTATAAACATTCTTTTTTGAGTCATTTTGCAGACATATATTTTTATTCCTTAGTAAATACTTATGAGTGGAGTTACTTCATGAAATAGGCATATGTTTAACATTACGAACTATCAAATTTTTTGCATTTTTAAGATGTGCCATGTTCTTAGGGCTTTATTTGTGATGATTACTCAGATGTCATCCCATTGTTATTCCTTCATATGTCGTATACCTTTTTTTTCCTTTGACTTTATATTTGGCATTCAGCAATTTGATTCTCATGTCTCTAAATACGATTTATATTAATTTTCTTTGGGATTTGCTGTACCTTTTGGACTTTCATTGTTTTTCATCAAATTTAGACAATTTGTGGCCAATATTTTCAAAAAATTTTCTGCTGCAATTTCTTTTTTCCTTCTGAAACTCCAATTACATGTTGTTACAATATTTGATACCATCTCAGTATAGCTATTTTCAAATTCTTTTTTTTCTAATTCGAACAAATAGGAGATCTTGGAATCTGATGGGTTTGTTGTTGTTGTTGTTTTTGAGATGGAGTCTCGCTCTGTCCTCCAGGTTGGAGTGTAATGGCGCAGCCTTGGCTCACTGCAACCTCTGCCTTCTGGGTTTAAGTGATTCTCCTGCCTCAGCTTCCTGAGTAGTTGAGATTACAAGTGCATGCCACCATGCTGGGCTAATTTTTGTATTTTTGTAGAGACAGGGTTTTCCCATGCTAGCCAGGCTGGTCTTGAACTCCTGACTTCAGGTGATGCGCCCACCTCTGCCTCCCAAAGTGCTGGGATTGCAGGTGGGAGCCACTGCACCTGGCTGGATGTGTTGATTTTTAAATGGGATCAGGGAGTGGGCTACACAGGGCTTCATATTTTAATCTGAGTGATCCATCATAAGTGTTTAGTATATTATTATTTAGGCCACTTTTATGTTTAAAATACTTAATAATTGATGAAAAAATGGTAACCATTGCCTAATGTATTGTCTAGAAATTTACTCCTCTTTCTTCTGTCTCCTCCTTCTTTCTTTTTCCTTCTTTGAGATGGAGACTTTCTTAGCCATCCAGGCTGGGGGTGAGATGGTGCAATCATAACTCACTGTAGCCTCAAATTCTTGGATTCAAGCCATTCTTGAAGATTGTTTGCAAGATTGTTTCAGCTCTTCTGGATCCCTTGTATTTCCGTGTTAATTTTAGGATTAGCTCATTCATTTCTACAAAAATAATTATCTGGAATTTTATTTTTTATTTATTTATTTTTTTTTTGAGACAGAGTCTCGCTCTGTCACCCCGGCTGGAGTGCAGTGGCCGGATCTCAGCTCACTGCAAGCTCCGCCTCCCGGGTTTACGCCATTCTTCTGTCTCAGCCTCCCGAGTAGCTGGGACTACAGGCGCCAGCCACCTTGCTCGGCTAGCTTTTTGTATTTTTTAGTAGAGACGGGGTTTCACCGTGTTAGCCAGGATGGTCTCGAACTCCTGACCTCGTGATCTGCCCGTCTCGGCCTCCCAAAGTGCTGGGATTACAGGCTTGAGCCACCACGCCCGGCCTTATCTGGAATTTTAATAGAAAATGCATTGATCTGTAGGTCAGTTTGGGGAACATTGACATCTTAACAATACTGTGTTTTCCAATTCATGCACATAGGTAGCATTCCATTTAGTTGGGTCTTTATTTTCTTTTAATGATGTTTTATAGTTTTCAGTGTAGACATTTTATATTTTTAAAAATGTCATTTCAGAATATTTATTGCTATTTCCGCCCCTCCTCCCCCAACCCCGTCCCCACTTCCCACTCCCCACTCCCCACTCCAAGACAGGGTCTCAGTCTGTCGCCCAGGCTAGAGTGCAGTGGTGCGACCTCAGCTCACTGCAGCCTCGACCTCCGGGTCCAAAGCAATTCTCCCACATCAGCCTCTCAAGCTGCGACTATAGGTGTGAGCCACCACACCCGGCTAATTTTTGTATTTTTTGTAGAGATGGGGTTTCACCATGTTGCCCAGGCTTGTCCTGAACTCTTGGGCTCAAGTAATGTGCCTGCCTTGGCCTCCCAAACTGTTGGGATTACCGGCATGGGCCACTGTGCCTGGCCCATTTGCATGATTTAAACAGAACAAAGAGTCTTCTGTGGATTTTCAGTTTCCCTTATTCATACAGAAAGATAACAATCACTTCATGTGGATATAGTGTTGACTATGTGCCAAGCACTCTTCTAAGCACTTTTATATACATTTTATTTTTAGTATAGATGAAGTCTAAGTTGGCCAGCTGGTCTTGAAATACAGAGCTCAAGTCATCTGCCTGCCTCGGCCTCCCAAAGTGCTGGGATTACAGGCGTATGCGACCCTGCCTGGCCACCACTGTATATTTATTTGTTTCCAGTAGTTTTGTAGAACTCGTTTATTAGTTCAAATGAGCTTTTTTTTTATCTACCTACAAGATTGTCATCTTGAATAGAGATACTTTTACTTCTTTTTTGCCAGTGTATCTTATCTATATTAAATGTTTGTGTGTGTTATAAAATTGATAGCCTTATGTTTATAGAACTTACATGTTTATCATATGATTTGAAGAACATTACATTTTAAAATATTGGTAATTCTTAAGCAATTTGTCTTTTATATTCATTGTATTTATCTGTAATGTTAATTCTCAGTACATTGACACTCATTGTATTGTATTTATCTGAACATGTCAGAAACATATTGCTAAAAAAGGATGCATCAAAATAAGAAATGAACTTGTATAATCGTAAAAGAACAAGATCATGTGTTTTGTGGGAACATGGATGGAGCTGGAAGCTATTGTCCTTAGCAAACTAATGCAGGAACAGAAAACCAAATACTGCATATTCTCACTTATAAGTGGGAGCTGAATGATAAAACTTGTGAACACAAAGAAGGAAACAACAGACAGTGAGGTCTAGTTGAAGGTGGAGATTGGGAGGAGGGAGAGGAGCAGAAAAAATAACTATTGAGTACTAGGCTTAATACCTGGGCGAAATAATTTGTACAACAAACCCCATTACATGAGTTTACCTTTGTAATACATCTTCATGTGTACTCCCCGAACCTAAAATAAAATGAACTTGTACACTTCTAGGCCTTCAGTCCAGTCACCCTTGTATTTCCTGAAGTTAATGATTCAGTGAAAGAAGAAATAAAAGATTTCATCATTAAATTTTCTAATTGGGTTCATTGTTAACTAAGATCTGTGACAGTTATGAGATGGGTCATATAATTATTTAGATATTTCTGAAATATTTAGCAAATACTCGTTATTAAATTTCATTTGTCTTTAGAAAATTGTTTCACGTTTCATTTTCTTCACACTCATTTGAAATGTTCTGTTTTAAAATTTTGCTAGGTATAACCCGGAAAATCCCAGAACACCTCTTTCTGATCTCCAGGGCATGAATGCTCTAAATGAAAAAAACCAACAGTAAGTGTGTTTGGTTTATGTTTTCAAAGACATATAGAAGAAATAACTAGCATTCTTGTTGATACTTTTGTGACTTTAAAAGTACGAAGTAATTCAGGCATTGTTTTATTTCTTAAATCCTTTATAAGTGATGTAATAACACACTAATAGGTTAAAGTTAACAAAATTTGTTTACAGTTGCTTCTGGTAAAACGGCTTTACAATTTTGAAAAAGTTTCTTCAGAATGATTT
>NW_016856336.1:0-346 GCF_001698545.2 Rhinopithecus bieti | reverse complement strand
GGGCTCAGCATGCACCCTCTATAGCAAGGCTGGGGGGCTAACGTTAATAAGAATTTACTAATTTACTGAGTACCTACACGAGGTTGCACGTTTTCACAAAATTTGTTTCACTTTAAATTTGTTTACATGTGACCTCCACAAATACACACGATTACAAAATAGTCAAGGGATGTATAATAAACAAGAAATCCAATCCAATTTCTGAAAACTTTTCATGGGATTTTCAACAAATACTTAACATGACAAAAATATGTCTCGGAGCTTAATACGAAGGAGTTTGTGGTAATTATGGAATTAAAAAATTAAGGCCAGGTGAGGTGGCTCATGCCTGTAATCACAGCACTTC
>NW_016856335.1:0-4198 GCF_001698545.2 Rhinopithecus bieti | reverse complement strand
TAATAATAATAATAATAATAATAATAATATAATATGGATAAAATCTCTCAAGGGGGAATGAGATACAGTAGGAACAGGGCTTCCTTCAACTCACTCCCACTAGAGAGAGCATTCTTTCATGCATTCATACTAATCACAAAACCCACACCACTCTCTCACTGATACCATTGCACTAACCCTAAATCTTTAGTTATACAAAGATAATAGTCATTCTATATTGTGCTCTGCACTCTCATAATGTTTAAACGTTATGTATTTTACTTAAAGACTTCCAGGAACCTCCCTTAGGAGATTCAAAATATCAAAGCAATGTTGTGTAGTGTCTCACCTTGGGAAGGAATGCTAATCAACTGATTTACAGACTGTTGCCACCAACCAGACCACTGGGTGAGTCATTATACAAGATAATCTTTGTAATGATATATGATAACCTGTAAGCTCTACCCTTCATGTGCTTTGCCCATCTTGACCTGCATATACGATCCCTGATATCAATTATTGCACTTTGCCTACTAAAAAAAATTGCAAATGGCTCTTTTTGGAAAGTCAATCAGGGAATTCTCTCTCTCTCTCTCTCTCTCTCTCTCTCTCTCTCTCTCTCTCTCTCTCATGTTATCTCCATTATGCCTGGGCATAAGATTCAATGAAGCCTTGTCTGGGAAAACTCTTTTGGCCTCATGTCAATTTTTATTGCATTGAGAGTCCAAGACCCCATGGTCGGTAATATAAAATTTTTTGTTCATTTTACATTTTTTATGTTTTACATAATCTAAGATTCATTCAAACATTTTGCTCTGTTTGTATTAAAATACTGAGAAGTTTTATGTTTCTTACATTAATAAAATTGTTTATATATCTTCTCATTTAATGAAATTTTCACTCATAATAACTGCAATTATTATTACCAAGTAAAGATATAGAGCTCATTAAGCAAAAACCTAGGAAGTTAGACAATGATAGAAAAGCAGTTACTTAAATAACTTGACTAAATATATGTAAATTGTTCTTATTTGGTATAAATTACAAAGAAAAAAGGATATAGAAAAATATCTTCATTTAAATCTTGATTTTGGAAAAGTTATTCCTTAAGTTGTTTCACTGGTTCTACACTTTCCCACCTTGACAGTGAAAAAATACGAGATGTTAGATGGTTTACACAGCACAAAATAAAGAACAAACACTTTTACCCAGAATTAAATACAAAAGTGTGTTTACCCCCAGGAGATAAGTACACGTGGTCCATATGTCATATAGTTTTCCATAATAAGGAAAATTTTAAAAGGTAAAGAAAAATGAAGAGGAAGTAGAGTAGGACAAGGAGAAGGTGGAGGAGGAGCAGGAAGAAGAGAAATAGGAGGCCCGGCCAGGATGGCTCAGGCTTGTAATCTCAGCACTTTCGGAGGCTGAGTCGGGCAGATCAGGAGGTGAGGAGATTGAGACCATCCTGGCCAACATGGTGAAACCTTGTCTCTACTAAAAATACAAAAATTAGCTAGGCATTGTGGCTCATGCCTGTAATCCCAGCTACTTGGGAGGCTGATGGAGGAAAATCGCTTGAACCAGGGAGATGGAGGTTGCAGTGAGCCGAGATCACGCCAGTGCACTCCAGCCTGGCAACAGAGAGAGACTCCATGTAAACAAACGAACGAACCAACGAACGAACGAAAGAATCAGGAAGTAGATGAATGTTTGTAAATATTTGAATGAGAATAGGATGTCCAGGGTCAATAATAAAAAGAAAAAGAAGTAACAATTTGAAGGTGGAATTTAATCTGATATTATTTAGAGGGCTACTGAATGCATAATTTAGTCGATGGCGATTTTTTTTTCTATTGGGCAGTACCAACTATGCATTCTCTAGGAGGAGGAAGGACAGTGAAGTTACCAAAGAATGTGCTTTTATAATAAGATAAAGGTGGACTGTTGTCTTGGCCCTTGCTAGATGTATATTTCTGTCAAAATTACTGATGTAACCATGAAGTCTCAGTTTCCATCCTGGTAAAAAAGGAATGATAATTTTTGATTTATAAACTGTGTGGGAAGTTTAAATCAGATCATACATATAAAGTGCTTTTCAATCCTTCATGTTATTTTATTACTACTTCTAAGGTATGAAGTGATGACTTTCGTTAGAGCCACAGGCTTCACCCTTTTGCTATTTCTCAGAAGCTGTAGTCTCTAAATATAGGTCAAACAATTTAAAATTCATTTCATCAAAGAAAAATGACTTCCCTGAAACCACTTTTACTATGTACATTTATAAATTTTCTTTTGTGGCTCTGCTTCTTGGTACAAGTGATTCTTGGAGCATTGCCAAGTTGGTGATAATGATATGTTAAAGACAAAATAATTCCATCTCTATAGGAGAATCTATGTCGATACTGCTAGGGTCTGAAGAAGAGCTGCTCTTTATTTTGAGAGCAATATGCAGACTCAACATGAGCACATGAGCAAATGAAAGCTATGAGAATGTTCATTCTGAATACACTTGGGAGGAACAAAATGGGGCAAGTGTGAAGATCCTTTTCTGTCACTTCTCGCAACACTCCTCAAGAATATTTTTTTTTTCTCAAGATCGAGGTGGTGACAGCAATAACAGACTTCAGAATTTCTCCCATATTTAGTAGCAGCTAAACTTTGGAATAATATAAAAATATGATGTTGTTTAAATGATGGCTTTGAAGGAGGGAATAGAATTTATGATGTTTTAGAAAAATATAGGTATAATAGACCATTCAATTTAGGGCAACCAGTTTCCTTTACCTCTCACTTTTGTGGTGCTGTGCTTTGTGAAACTCATATTCAGTTGCTTTATTCTCTTGCTTACTTTATTTTTAAATCTGATCTATAATTTGACCTTGTACATATTGATTCTAGATAACATACAGAGTAATAGAAATGGTAAGTGGAAGTTCCAATGTTTTAAATAAGATTACAACTTCACAGTCATTTTGAGTGATATCAAAAACTATTATGAAGGTTTATTAGAAAACCGTTTTACATTGTCTTTATAACACTAATGAAGAGAAGGAATAGTGGTTTTGTATGGGAATTGTTATGGATTGAAGGTATGTTTCCCTCCCAAAATGTATGTTACATTTTAAAGCAATAACTACCGAAGTTATGGTATTTGGAGATGTGGCCTTGGGAGATAATTAAGTTCACATGAGGTCATCAGTGTGGTATTCTACTGATGGTATCAGTGTCCTTATAAGAAGAGACCCAAGAGAGATTCTCTCTCTGTGTCCCCTCCATGAGCAGATATAGCAAGATGACATCTGCAAGCTACGAAGAGAAACTTCCCTAGGAACTGAAAAGACTAACACTTTATGATGTCCAAGCCTCCAAAACTGTCAGAAATAAATGTCTGTTGCTTAAGCCACCCAGTCTGT
Source organism: Rhinopithecus bieti (assembly GCF_001698545.2). Classification (NCBI taxonomy): domain Eukaryota; kingdom Metazoa; phylum Chordata; class Mammalia; order Primates; family Cercopithecidae; genus Rhinopithecus; species Rhinopithecus bieti. The sequence goes on along the minus strand of NW_016856335.1, from coordinate 806 downwards.
CATATTTCATTACAGCAGCCAGCTGACTAAGACAGGCATATCATAATTCTTAACTTTTTTTTTTTTTTTTTTTCAAGAAGCTCCATGAATTGCAGAAACTTTCTTTACTGGCACATTTTAATATTTAACTTCTTAACAATGTGCGGATGACTTCTCTCCACCCCTCAACTTATCTCATCAAGGAGTCAAAGGAGAACAAAGGTAAAACTTCAAGTGCCTATGGGGTATTTAAGTGGAATTTACCTTTTAAAATGGTGATTACAAAGTCAAGCAAAGCGCACCTGTGGGATCAAGTCGGCCCATGGGCCTATATGACTTTTAAGCTAGAGTCTCATTCGAAGAGCGTGATTTTAGAACATTTTATTTCTGACTCATCAAATTCAGACTTCAGAAATAAATATATTTAGAGCTTGAAAATTAAAATATATGTTTATAGATAAATATATATGCATGTGTATGTATAAAACATATGTTCAGTGCTCCAGAACATAATAAAAAATATCAAAATAGGAACTGCTTTAGATTGACATAGCTGTAGCATATGTTTTCAAAATATTCATAACAATATTTATGACCTAAAGAAATAAGCAACTAAAACATTAAGAAATTTGGCAAAATAAGTGATCACCAAGACTTCACAGGAAGAAATTTTGAACTAGATCGGTAAAAAATAAATAAATAAATAAATCTTCTCTTAAAGTATGTAATTTTCTTTATTTCAACAATTATTGGAGTGACTTTAACTAAATAACAGAGAAAAAATTTTGGAAATCTAAATAATATTCTCCTGAGATGTAATCTAAAAT